>NC_134361.1:209579614-209879614 GCF_048569485.1 Anomaloglossus baeobatrachus | reverse complement strand
GACGAGGAGGGGAGCGGAGTCATGACGAGGAGGGGAGCGGGGTCAGTGACATCATGACGAGGAGGGGAGCGGGGTCATGACGAGGAGGGGAGCGGGGTCATGACGAGGAGGGGAGCGGGGTCATGACGAGGAGGGGAGCGGGGTCATGACGAGGAGGGGAGCGGAGTCATGACGAGGAGGGGAGCGGGGTCAGTGACATCATGACGAGGAGGGGAGCGGGGTCATGACGAGGAGGGGAGCGGGGTAATGACGAGGAGGGGAGCGGGGTCATGACGAGGAGGGGAGCGGGGTCATGACGAGGAGGGGAGCGGGGTCATGACGAGGAGGGGAGCGGGGTTATGACGAGGAAGGGAGCGGGGTCATAACGAGGAGGGGAGCGGGGTTATGACGAGGAAGGGAGCGGGGTCATAATGAGGAGGGGAGCGGGGTCATGACGAGTAGGGGAGCGACGTCATGGCGAGGAGGGGAGCGGGGGTCATGACGAGGAGGGGGAGCGGAGTCATGACGAGGAGGGGAGCGGGGTCAGTGACATCATGACGAGGAGGGGAGCGGGGGTCATGACGAGGAGGGGAGCGGGGTAATGACGAGGAGGGGAGCGGGGTCATGACGAGGAGGGGAGCGGGGTCATGACGAGGAGGGGAGCGGGGTCATGACGAGGAGGGGAGCGGGGGTCATGACGAGGAGGGGAGCAGGGTCATGACGAGGAGGGGAGCGGGGTTATGACGAGGAAGGGAGCGGGGTCATAACGAGGAGGGGAGCGGGGTCATGACGAGTAGGGGAGCGACGTCATGGCGAGGAGGGGGAGCGGGGTCATGACGAGGAGGGGAGCGGGGTCATGACGAGGAAGGGAGCGGGGTCATGACGAGGAAGGGAGCGGGATCATGACGAGGAGGGGAGCGGGGTCATGACGAGGAGGGGAGCGGGGTCAGTGACATCATGACGAGGAAGGGAGTAGGGTCATGACGAGGAGGGAAGCGGGGGTCATGACGAGGAGGGGAGCGGGGTCATGACGAGGAGGGGAGCGGGGTCATGACGAGGAGGGGAGCGGGGTCATGACGAGGAGGGGAGCGGAGTCATGACGAGGAGGGGAGCGGGGTCAGTGACATCATGACGAGGAGGGGAGCGGGGTCATGACGAGGAGGGGAGCGGGGTAATGACGAGGAGGGGAGCGGGGTCATGACGTGGAGGGGAGCGGGGTCATGACGAGGAGGGGAGCGGGGTCATGACGAGGAGGGGAGCGGAGTCATGACGAGGAGGGGAGCGGGGTCAGTGACATCATGACGAGGAGGGGAGCGGGGTCATGATGAGGAGGGGAGCGGGGTCATGACGAGGAGGGGAGCGGGGTAATGACGAGGAGGGGAGCGGGGTCATGACGAGGAGGGGAGCGGGGTCATGACGAGGAGGGGGAGCGGGGTTATGACGAGGAAGGGAGCGGGGTCATGATGAGGAGGGGAGCGGGGTCATGACGAGGAGGGGAGCGGGGTCATGACGAGGAGGGGAGCGGCGTCATGACGAGGAGGGGAGTGGGGTTATGACGAGGAAGGGAGCGGGGTCATGACGAGGAGGGGAGCGGGGGTCATGACGAGGAGGGGAGCGGGGTCATGACAAGGAGGGGAGCGGGGTTATGACGAGGAAGGGAGCGGGGTCATAACGAGGAGGGGAGCGGGGTCATGACGAGGAGGGGAGCGGCGTCATGGCGAGGAGGGGAGCGGCGTCATGGCTAGGAGGGGAGCAGGGTCATGACGAGGAAGGGAGCGGGATCATGACGAGGAGGGGAGCGGGGTCATGACGAGGAGGGGAGCGGGGTCATGACGTGGAGGGGAGCGGGGTCATGACGAGGAGGGGAGCGGGGGTCATGACGAGGAGGGGAGCGGGGTTATGACGAGGAAGGGAGTGGGGTCATGATGAGGAGGGGAGCGGGGTCATGACGAGGAGGGGAGCGGGGTCAGTGACATCATGACGAGGAAGGGAGTAGGGTCATGACGAGGAGGGAAGCGGGGTCATGACGAGGAGGGGAGCGGGGTCATGACGAGGAGGGGGAGCGGGGTCATGACGAGGAGGGGAGCGGGGTCATGACGAGGAGGGGAGCGGAGTCATGATGAGGAGGGGAGCGGGGTCAGTGACATCATGACGAGGAGGGGAGCGGGGGTCATGACGAGGAGGGGAGCGGGGGTCATGACGAGGAGGGGAGCGGGGGTCATGACGAGGAGGGGAGCGGGGTCATGATGAGGAGGGGAGCGGGGGTAATGACGAGGAGGGGAGCGGGGTCATGACGAGGAGGGGAGCGGGGGTCATGACGAGGAGGGGGAGCGGGGTCATGACGAGGAGGGAGCGGGGTCATGACGAGGAGGGGAGCGGGGTCATGACGAGGAGGGGAGCGGGGTCATGACGAGGAGGGGAGCGGGGTTATGACGAGGAAGGGAGCGGGGTCATGATGAGGAGGGGAGCGGGGTCATGACGAGGAGGGGAGCGGGGTCATGACGAGGAGGGGAGCGGCGTCATGACGAGGAGGGGAGTGGGGTTATGACGAGGAAGGGAGCGGGGTCATGACGAGGAGGGGAGCGGGGTCATGACGAGGAGGGGAGCGGGGTCATGACGAGGAGGGGAGCGGGGTTATGACGAGGAAGGGAGTGGGGTCATGATGAGGAGGGGAGCGGGGTCATGACGAGGAGGGGAGCGGGGTCAGTGACATCATGACGAGGAAGGGAGTAGGGTCATGACGAGGAGGGAAGCGGGGTCATGACGAGGAGGGGAGCGGGGTCATGACGAGGAGGGGAGCGGGGTCATGACGAGGAGGGGAGCGGGGTCATGACGAGGAGGGGAGCGGAGTCATGATGAGGAGGGGAGCGGGGTCAGTGACATCATGACGAGGAGGGGAGCGGGGTCATGACGAGGAGGGGAGCGGGGTCATGACGAGGAGGGGAGCGGGGTCATGACGAGGAGGGGAGCGGGGTCATGATGAGGAGGGGAGCGGGGTAATGACGAGGAGGGGAGCGGGGTCATGACGAGGAGGGGAGCGGGGTCATGACGAGGAGGGGAGCGGGGTAATGACGAGGAGGGGAGCGGGGTCATGACGAGGAGGGGAGCGGGGTCATGACGAGGAGGGGAGCGGGGTTATGACGAGGAAGGGAGCGGGGTCATGATGAGGAGGGGAGCGGGGTCATGACGAGGAGGGGAGCGGGGTCATGACGAGGAGGGGAGCGGCGTCATGACGAGGAGGGGAGTGGGGTTATGATGAGGAAGGGAGCGGGGTCATGACGAGGAGGGGAGCGGGGTCATGACGAGGAGGGAAGCGGGGTCATGACAAGGAGGGGAGCGGGGTTATGACGAGGAAGGGAGCGGGGTCATAACGAGGAGGGGAGCGGGGTCATGACGAGGAGGGGAGCGGCGTCATGGCGAGGAGGGGAGCGGCGTCATGGCTAGGAGGGGAGCAGGGTCATGACGAGGAAGGGAGCGGGATCATGACGAGGAGGGGAGCGGGGTCATGACGAGGAGGGGAGCGGGGTCATGACGTGGAGGGGAGCGGGGTCATGACGAGGAGGGGAGCGGGGTCATGACGAGGAGGGGAGCGGGGTTATGACGAGGAAGGGAGTGGGGTCATGATGAGGAGGGGAGCAGGAGGGGAGCGGGGTCATGACGAGGAGGGGAGCGGGTCAGTGACATCATGACGAGGAAGGGAGTAGGGTCATGACGAGGAGGGAAGCGGGGTCATGACGAGGAGGGGGAGCGGGGTCATGACGAGGAGGGGGAGCGGGGTCATGACGAGGAGGGGAGCGGGGTCATGACGAGGAGGGGAGCGGAGTCATGATGAGGAGGGGAGCGGGGTCAGTGACATCATGACGAGGAGGGGAGCGGGGTCATGACGAGGAGGGGAGCGGGGTCATGACGAGGAGGGGGAGCGGGGTCATGACGAGGAGGGGAGCGGGGTCATGATGAGGAGGGGAGCGGGGTAATGACGAGGAGGGAGCGGGGTCATGACGAGGAGGGGAGCGGGGTCATGACGAGGAGGGGGAGCGGGGTTATGACGAGGAGGAAGGGAGCGGGGGTCATGACGAGGAGGGGAGCGGGGTCAGTGAGGTCATGACGAGAAGGGGAGCGGGGTCAGTGACGTCAGGACGAGGAGTGGAGCTGTGTCAGTGACGTCATGAGGAGAGGAGCGGGGGGTCAGTGGCGCCATGATAGGAGAATAAAACCTAGCGGGTCCCGTGCATGAATGGCAGATCTAGTGCTCCTGTGATAAGACGTGCACCATGCCTATGGATAATGGCTGTGATCGGGCACATATCAATAGACATCACATCACCGGCCATTCCTCCATCTGTGCATATTTCCATCTCCTCCCTTCTGTCTGTGCTGCTCACCTAGAAATACAAAGGTTGTAGGGGTATTTTGTCTGATAGATAATTTTTTTGTTAATACACAAGGTTTGATTCCGGGTGAAATTTCTTATTTTACATCATTTCCTACATTATAGTAGCTTTATTAAATGTTGTGCTACCGTACAGAGTCATACCTTTGCATTGTCCCTTTTTATAGTAACAAAAATATATATTTTTCTTCCAGGTTTTAGATGTTTTCCGAACTTACTGTATGTGTCTGTAGTAAAATGCGACATTGGAGTAACCACAAATTGCTACCATGTGTTCACAAACTGTGCTAACATCGCAGAAATTCTCCTCCCAATCTGCTGCCACAAGGCCCATGAATGAGCGGGGACTCGGATCTATTCCCGGATCTCAGGCTTTCAATTAATGCTAATAGATTTGTTTTCCTTATTATTGCACTATTCTGTCCAATCAAAATGTAGAAGAAAACACAAGTAACTGAGAAAATATATAAAGGCAAATCACAGAGAAATGCTATACACTGAGAAATTAGTATAGACCGGTCTCCAGACCATGTAAATCATTTTTTACATTGAGGTCTTCAAGTTCGGGCGGCACGGTGGCTCAGTGGTTAGCACTGAAGTCTTGTGGTGGCTCAGTGGTTAGCACTGCAGTCTTGTAGTGGCTCAGTAGTTGGCACTGCAGTTTTGTGGTGGCTCATGGTGGCACTGCAGTCTTGTGGTGGCTCAGTGGTTGGCACTGCAGTCTTGTGGCTCAGTGGTTAGCACTGCAGTTTTGTGGTGGTTCAGTGGTTAGCACTGCAGTCTTGTGGTGGCTCAGTGGTTAGCACTGCAATCTTGTGGTGGCTCAGTGGTTAGCACTGCAGTCTTGTGGTGGCTCAGTGGTTAGCACTGCAGCCTTGCAGCGCTGGGGTCCTGGGTACTAGTCCCACTAAGGACACCATCTGCAAGGAGTTTTGTATGTTCTCCCTGTGTTTGCGTGGGTTTCCTCCGGGTTCTCCGCTTTCCTCCCACACTCCAAAGACATACTGATAGGGAATTTAGATTGTGAGCCCCAATGGGGACAGTGTCCTGATGTATGTAAAAGCGCTATGGAATTAATAGCGCTATATAAATGAATAAATATATTATTATATTATAGATGCGTGGTTCCCCCTGGAATTCTTCTATACCATACATAGGTAAAAATAGACTTCCAAAACACTTGCAAACACCTTGAGTATTATAGTCACGTTAGATGTTATACTCCAGATCAATCCAAAGCTGATTGTACCTCACTCGCTGCCCTGTTACCTTTTGCTTTAAGGCATTCTTATGCAAGAAAACCTTCAAATGTTGTCCCAGCAGGTTTTTCCTCCACTCTTTATAAAGACACATCTGCAGGTTTTTTCCTCCGCTCTTTATAAATGACGCATCTGCAGGTTTTTCCCTCACTCTCTATAAATACACATCTGCAGGTTTTGGTTCTGCTCTCTATAAAGACGCATCTGCAGGTTGTTCCCTTCACTTTCTATACAGTCACATCTGCAGGTTTTTCCTCCCCTTGCTATATAGACAACATCTGCAGGTTTTTCCTCCGCTTTCTATATAGACATATCTGCAGGTTTTACCTCCGCTCTCTATAAAGACGCATTTGCAGATTGCTTCCCTTCACACTCTATACTGACACATCTGCAGGTTTTCCCTTGCTTCTATACAGACACATCTGCAGGTTTTTCCCTCCGCTCTCTATAAAGACACATCTATAGGTTTTTCTCACTATCTCACATGAAGTCAGAATAAACCTTTCCCGTTTTAGGTCAGTTAGGAACCATAATTATTTATATTTGCCAAATGCCAGAATAATGAGAGAGAGAGAATGTTTTCAGGCATTTTTATTACTTTCAATATGGGACCTCCCATATGATGATGATGTCATGTCTTTGGAAGCTTCTGATAGGTTTATTGGCAACATCTGAGTTAATTACAGACACAGCTGTGGATGTATTGTAATACACACCTGAAACACACGGCTTCTTTGTGTAGCATCATGGGAAAGTCAAAAGAAATCAGCCGAGATCTCAGGAAGAGAATTGGGTGCAATTTCCAGATACCTGAAGGTGCCTCGTTCATCTGTACAAACAGTTATACGCAAGTACAAACAAGACGGGAATGTGCAGCCATCATACCGCTCAGGAAGGAGACGGGTTCTGTGCACCAGAGATGAACGTGCTTTTGTCAGACATGTGCAGATCAACCCAAGAACAAAAGCAAAAGACCTTGTGAAGATGCCGGCGGAAGCTGGTAAGATTGTGTCATTATCCACAGTGAGAAGAGTCCTGTATCATCATGGGCTGAAAGACCGCTCTGCCAAGAAGAAGCCATTACTCCAAAAGAAACAGAAAAAGACAGATTAATATTTGTAAATGCACACAGGAACAAATACCTTAATTTTTGGAGACGTGTCCTGTGGTCTGACAAAACTAAAATTGAACTATTTGGCCATAATGACCATCGTTACGTTTGGAGGAAAAAGGGAGAAGCTTTGAAGCCTAAGAACATCATCCCCACTGTGACACACGGGGGCAGCATCATGTTGGGGGTTTGCTTTGCTGCAGGAGGGACTGGTGACTTCACAATATAGATGGCATCATGAGGAAGATGATTATGTGGCCATACTGAAGAACATCTCAAGACATCAGCCAGGAACTTAAAGCTTGGGCGGAAATGTGTTTACCAAATAGACAATGACCCGAACCTACTGCCAAACTGGTTACACAGTGGCTTAAGGATAACACAGTCAATGTTTTGGAGTGGCCATCACAAAGCCCTGATCTCAATCCTATTGAAAATTTATGGGCAAAGTTGAAAAGACCGATGCGAGCGGCGACCTCCAAACATGGCTCAGCTACACCAGATCTGTCAGGAGGAATCGGCCCAAATTCCACCAACTATTGTGAGAAGCTTCTGGAAGGATCCAAAATGTTTCCCCCAAGTCACACAGTGTAAGGACAATGCCACCAAATACTAATGTCATGGAGGAAACCTCACTGTGCAGAAAGGAAGAAAAATGCCTGAAAACATTCTCTCTCATTATTCTGGAGAGCGGAGGGAAAAGCCTGCAGAAGTGTCTGTATAGAGAGCGGAGGGAAAAACCTGCAGATGTGTCTGTATAGAGAGCGGAGGGCAAAACCTGCAGATGTGTCTGTATAGACAGTGGAGGGAAAACCTGCAGATGTGTGTATAGAGAGCGGAGGGAAAAACCTGCAGATGTGTCTGTATAGAGAGAAGAGGGAAAAACCTGCAGATGTGTCTGTATAGAGAGCGGAGGGAAAAAGCTGCAGATGTGTCTGTATAGAGAGCGGAGGGAAAAAGCTGCAGATGTGTCTGTATAGAGAGCGGAGGGAAAAACCTGCAGATGTGTCTGTATAGAGAGCGGAGGGAAAAACCTGCAGCTGTGTCTGTATAGAGAGGGAGGGAAAACCTGCAGATGTCTGTATAGAGAGTGGAGGGAAAAACCTGCAGATGTGTCTGTATAGAGAGTGGAGGGAAAACCTGCAGATGTCTATATAGAGAGTGGAAGGAAAAACCTGCAGATGTGTCTTTATAGAGAGTGGAGGGAAACTAAGGGTTTCAGATGTAGATGTAAAACTTTAACTGCATTTAATATAAAAAGAAAATTAATAAATAAGTTTCCTACATACAGATAATCATGACGGCATACATTCAGCGCGGGTTCTACTTGCCTTCACTGTAACATACAATTATTACTGGCCTAATTGAAGCGCGGTGGTTTCTAGATCATAGCATTCTGCAGCCACAGAAATATATATTTATAAAGCAATTGGAATTTGTATAAATGCTTCCAGGACAGGCAAGGAAGGCTTCTTGTGTGCAATGCTTTTCACATGTCATATACATCAAGAGATTTTACCCCAGATATGCCGCAAAATTACAGAAGACCGCACTGGTTTCTACAACAGATCCAGATCTAGCCGCCACTATACCGCCTCTGTAAGGGTCACCCCCGCGCTGAGGATGACGAGGACCCTCACCCATATTTTGCTTTTACAGGTCGAATCCGCTCCACATTTGGAGGCTCCATTAAACGGCCGGTGTTTGTTATTGTTAAGAAAAGAGCTGCAGAGAAATTGGCGTTTCAGACGTCAACTTCTCCAACAAGCTGGAGCTAAAGCGATGTCTAAAAGTTTCCACACGCAATGCCAAGCCAAGCGTTCTGGCTGTGTAATGAGTCCAGAGATAAAACATCTCCCATTTGAGCAGAAAATTTTGCTGTTTCTATAGAAAACCAGAGGAATAAGATCCGCACTTCAATAACAAGACGCAGATCCATCAGACTGACAGATCATCGCTCTCTCCAGCTTAATGCAGACACAATGGGACAGACCGGACTTAGCTTAAGGGGGAAGGGGTGTCGAAACTCTATGATGGATGAAGGCAGTGGTTTTTGTGGAGAATATAGGTCATTGTACATGGACAGATTTCTGGCCAGACGATGATATAACGATCGGCTGATTTAAAGGCCTTTCCACATGGGCGGGGGCGGACTGCACGGGGGCGGACTGCACGGGGGCGGACTGCACGGGGGCGGACTGCACTGGGGCGGACTGCACTGGGGCGGACTGCACTGGGGCGGACTATACGGGGGCGGACTGCACGGGGGCGGACTATGCGTGGGCAATCGGGTGTTAGCATGATCGTTTACCTCCCATACAGTAGAACCTATCGGCAGCACAACCCTACAATGATCTGTCCTGTTTACATGGGCCGATCGTCTGGACCAATAGTTTTTATAAACTGCGGAGACTAGTATGCCCTCTATGTTAGTGCACTATAGGAATGAAACAGTTAAAACAATATGGTAATGAAGATTAAGGGGCGCAATAGCAACTATTTATTGGCACAAATTGGAATTTTTGACTATATATTCCAGAGTACAAGAATTAGTGGTAACCCTTCTCAAGAGCGCCTCTAAAATTAAAATTAAGTTTGGTAGTGGCATAATTATTATTATTATTTATTAATTCCATGTCGCTTTACAAGTGAAAAAGGGTATACATAAAAATTAGTGCAACAATCATTAACAGTACAAAACAGACTGATACAGGAGGAGAGAGGACCCTGCCCGCGAGGGCTCACAGTCTACAGGAGGAGAGAGGACCCTGCCCGCGAGGGCTCACAGTCTACAGGAGGAGAGAGGACCCTGCCCGCGAGGGCTCACAGTCTACAGGAGGAGAGAGGACCCTGCCCACGAGGGCTCACAGTCTACAGGAGGAGAGAGGACCCTGCCCGCGAGGGCTCACATCTACAGGAGGAGAGAGGACCCTGCCCGCGAGGGCTCACAGTCTACAGGAGGAGAGAGGACCCTGCCCATGAGGGCTCACAGCCTAGAGGAGGAGAGAGGTCCCTGCCCGCGATGGCTCACAGTCTACAGGAGGAGAGAGGACCCTGCCCGTGAGGGCTCACAGTCTACAGGAGGAGAGAGGACTCTGCCCGTGAGGGCTCACAGCCTACAGGAGGAGAGAGGACCCTGCCCGCGAGGGCTCACAGTCTACAGGAGGAGAGAGGACTCTGCCCGTGAGGGCTCACAGTCTACAGAAGGAGAGAGGACCATGCCCGTGAGGGCTCACAGTCTACAGGAGGAGAGAGGACCCTGCTCACGAGGGTTCACAGTCTACAGGAGGAGAGAGGACCATGCCCGCGAGGACTCACAGTCTACAGGAGGAGAGAGCACCCTGCCTACGAGGGCTCACAGCCTACAGGAGGAGAGAGGACCCTGCCTACGAGGGCTCACAGTCTACAGGACAGAGCTGGTTGCGCAGTGGTGTACTGATCTGAGGGTTACAGCAGGTTGTAGGCTTGTCAGAAGAGATGGGTCTTCAGGTTCCTCTTGAAGTTTTTTACGGCAGGAGAGAGTCTGGTTTGCTGAGGTAGAGCATTCCAGAGTATGGGGGAGGCACGGGTGAAATCTTGTATGTGATTGTGGGAAGAGGAGATAAGGGAGAATGAGATCTTGTGAGGATCGGATGCATGTTGCAGGTAGGTACTGGGAGACTAGGTCACAGATGTAGGGAGGAGACCGGTTGTGGATGGCTTTGTAGGTCATGGTGTGGGTTTTGAACTGAAGTCGTTGGGCAATGGGAAGCCAGTGAAGGGATTGGCAGAGAGGAGAGGTCGGGGAGTAGCTGGGGGAGAGGTGGATTAAGTGGGCTGCAGAGTTCAGGATAGTTTGGAGGGGTGCAAGAGTGTATAATGACAGACCATGCATCGGATGACAACTTCTACTTTACCCACGAGATCCTCCCGATGATTCCTGCCACCGACATTGGGCCATGCAGTCACCTATCACCCTCACCTATAGCAGTGACTAGGGGCAGGTAATGATGCTTTCGCACTGCTTCCTGCCCCCGACATTGGGCCACGCAGTCGCCTATCATCCTCACTCATAGCAGTGACTAGGGGCAGGTAATGACGCTGCCGCACTGCTTCCTGCCCCGACATTGGGCCATGCAGTCACCCATCACCCTCACTCATAGCAGTGACTAAGGGGCAGGTAATGACGCTGCCGCACTGCTTCCTCCCCCGACATTGGGCCATGCAGTCACTCATCACCCTCACTCATAGCAGTGACTAGGGGCAGGTAATGCCGCTTCCGCACTGTTTCCTGCCCCCGACATTGGGCCACGCAGTCACCTATCACCCTCACTCATAGCAGTGACTAGGGGCAGGTAATGACGCTGCCGCACTGCTTCCTGCCCCCGACATTGTGCCACGCAGTCACCCATCACCCTCACTCATAGCAGTGACTAGGGGCAGGTAATGACGCTGCCGCACTGCTTCCTGCCCCCGACATTGTGCCACGCAGTCACCCATCACCCTCCCTCATAGCAGTGACTAGGGGCAGGTAATGACGCTGCCGCACTCCTTCCTGCCCGACATTGGGCCAAAGTCCATTCACAGTGCAATAAGCCGTACATCACTGGTAGAGGCGCACGCCAGTAAAGGGATGTGCCTAATCAGTAAGTGGCTGGCACCTCTCAATAAATTAGGCACATCGTATTTAGCAAACCCGTTCCTTCAGACTGATGCCTGCAATACCATACCGGCACTAATGAATTACCCCATATTCTTGGCTGCAAAATTGCAGTGTAAAACTAAATGATGTGTAAATGCATTGTATCATTCAATGCTACTTTTCCCTCAGACTCACACTTACATTCTGTTATTTTATTGTTTTGCAACTTTCTAGTGACAAAGTATTAAAACCTTTGCATGAATGTTGCATCACTAGGCAATAAAATTGTTGCTTAAAGGGAACCTGTCACCTGAATTTTCGCTATGAAACTATAAGAATCCCCTTCTGCAGCTCCTGGGCTGCGTTCTAGAAAGGTTCATTGTGAGGTAAATCCGGAGATATGACGATAAATCATGATATTCAAGTTATGTCAGGAAGCCCTCTCCTGGTGTCACCCCCCCTTTCCTTCACACAACTTGTTTAGCAACCCATCCCATGGCCATCTCCTGTGATATGGAAATTAGGTGATGTGGGAACAAAGGACACAGGATGACTCCCTGCCGTCACCCTGTAACAAGAGTTGTATCTCATTATAAGGCTCTGGAACTAGCCAGACAGAACGACTCCAGTAAAAAATGGTTCATATCTCGCAAGCCATATTTCCGATAAATACGGCAACCATAAAAATGGTGTTTTCGCATGCGGACGATGCTGGCACACCTTTTTTATGGGAGCGGGAGCTTGGGAAATACCCCAGGCGTGATATCAGCCAATGTGGAACTAGTAGACAAGTCATGAAACCTCTCATTCTGTAGCTAAATTCATAACTGTCACAATGAGAGCATTGGCGTCCGCCTACGACGCTCCCAGGCCAAGTTATGGCCATATTCCATGTTGTGGATTTTGTCCATAACTCCAGCCAGGGGTGGAGCAGTGCTCCCTCTGAGGTCACGAAGGTAGGAGGGGACCTGGATTTGCCCAGGTTGATAACCCTACTTCGGCCATTTTCCAGTGTTCTTTCGCTGGGGGTCACGTGCAGGAAACATCTGTGGGAGTTCCTGGAAACCTGGTCTACAGCGCCCCCCTGTGGCCAGACGCACAAGGTAACTGATTGAATTGCATACCTGTTTGTAAACCATGCTTTATCTGTAACTGTACTCTGACATATGTATATTCTGTAGATTCCCTATTGTATATATTGTAGTTCTAGTGTGCTTTAGGCTGATTAAATTATATAATTAATCTTGGGCTGTTCTGTTATCTCGATCTTGAATCCCACGTCTGTGTGTTCGGCTAATAGTTACCGTGAAGCGGTTGGTGGCAGCGAGTTGTGCCAAGGATTATTGTGGGGAGGCCAGTGAGATTCGGGAAGATATTATATATTCCGCCCGCGGAGGTCGGGGGAATATATACCCTACTCTCACCGGGGACCCTTCAATAATCGGCATAAGTAGTATAGCGGCCTCCTTGCTTATTGTCGGGCAATTCCATAATTGGCCTGACTATAAGAGGGGCGCTAGAGAGCGCGTCACGTGCTCTGTCTGTCGGTCGGGAGGTATAAAGGAGGGGTGACCCCCACTTGTTACCCCCCGATTGTGACGTACTGGTAGCCAGCGCGGGGGATTTCTGAGTGACCCCCCCGGTGGTTTGTGACATATTGGTGGCATAGCGGTGGGATCGAGATAATAGTGTGTGTGAGTGTGAGACCCATACTCCCAGACACTAAAGACTGCCTGCAGCAGCTGTGGCTGCTGGGGTCTTCAGACTAGCTCAACACTAGAGTGTCAGAGTGCAGATACTGTAAGGTGTGTGGAGGCATCAGGTGTCAGTTCTGTGTCAGTGACCAAAAGTCTGCAAGAATGGCTGATGGCACCAGGAGCAGAGCTATGCAACTGGCCAATGCTAAGGCAGGAGCCGAAGAGAGGGAGGACGGTGCTGTGGACAGCAATGAGGAGGTTGCCCACGAGTCCTCCAGGAGCTCGACGCCAGAAAACCGTTCTGCCGAGGACATTGCGCAACCTGGCACTGCTGGACAAGATGAGGAGGAGCTCACCCAAGGTTCCTCAACGAGCCAGATGCCAGCCCTCCGCTCTGAAAGGGACAGTGAATCGCCTAGCTCTGCAGCGTGCCGCAGATCACCACGTGCCATTCCACCGAGCCTGGGAGGCTCGGATAGCCTTCTTCAAATGGCTATGGCCCTTCTCCAGGCTGGAGACCAGAAGGGCTACAAGGAACTCCTGGCAGAGCGCAGGGCAGAGCGGCAGGCAGCGCGTGACGCTGAGGCTGCGGAGCGGCACGCAGAGCGTGAGGCTGCGGAGCGAGAGCGGCAGGCAGCGCGTGAAGAGCGAGAGCGACAGGCAGACCGTGACTACCAGCTGCAGCTAGCTCAGCTCCGGCCCTCATCAGCCACACGTGACCTTCGAGACACCAAACTTCCAAAGGTCCGTGTTGAGGACTTCCCAGTGCTGGAGAAGGATGGAGACTTGGACTCTTTCTTGACTGCTTTTGAACGGACTTGCTTGCAGCACCATCTGGACAAGGACCAGTGGGCCAAATACCTGACCCCCCGTTTAAGGGGTAAGGCCCTGGATATCCTTGGGGACTTGCCTGCTGAGGCAGATCAGGGCTACGACACCATCAAGCGGGCCCTGATCCAACAGTACAACCTCACTCCAGAGTCCTACCGCAAGAAGTTCCGGAGCCTACAGAAGGGACCAAAGGACTCCTGGGCTGACCACCGGCGGGCACTTGCCCGAGCTGCCGACCACTGGACCCAAGGCCTGCAGCTTTCCACCGGACCGGAGATCCTGGACTTGTTCATCACGGAGCAACTCTTGTGGAACTGCCCTGAGGATCTCCGCCAGTTCATCCGAGACCAGAAGCCAAAGGGGTCCACGGCTACAGCTGCCCTTGCCGATGACTACACCAACAACCGGGCCCCTGAGGCCAGGAGAGCGGCCACCAGCAGCACCTGGAGAGGGGGTAAGATGAATTCTGCGACTGCCCCACCTGCCCCTAGACTGCAGGGGGTGTCCCCCTCAACTCCCCTCTCCAGGCCCGTGGCGGAACCAAGACGGTGCCACCAGTGCAACCTACCTGGACACTTCAAGGCCATGTGCCCTCAGCGTCCCAAGGCCCCGGCTCCGTCCCCGTCCCAAGGGCCGCCCAAGGTGTATTGTGTGGGTGGGGGTGGTGGTAGGTCCCTGGACAGCTTCCAACCTGTCACCGTCGGCCGGTCTGTGACCATAGGACTGCGAGACAGCGCCTCGGAGGTGACTCTGGTGCGGCCTGAGATGGTGTCCCCCCAAGACTTGATCCCTGGAAAAACCCTCGCTGTCTCCGGGATTGGAGGCACTGACCCGGCGCTGCCTGTTGCTGACATTTATGTGGACTGGGGCGCAGGGCGAGGGGTGAGGGAGGTGGGGGTAACTGATCGGATCCCTGCAAACGTGCTACTTGGGACAGATTTGGGGCAGATAACCTCCCAGTTTGGGCCCCAACCAAGGGCTGAACCTTCAGCCAGTACTGACATGCCTCCGGACAATGTTAATGTGTTATCTATGAATGATGTAAGGGAGGAGGGAGTGAACTCTGATATTTCTGCTTGCATAGACACCATAGACACACACTCAGCTGCAGCTGTGACAGGGGAGGGGGTCAGAGAAAGGTGTGACAATGCCTCTACAAGTAATCAGCCTGTGAGCTGGGATCTGTTGCCCTCTGAAGGGATAAGCAGAGAGCAGGGTGCTGCAGGGGGAGGACCAGTGTGTGGGGTGGGGGCTACCACAGCAAATGTGGGGTCCCCAGAGATTTCACAGCGGGGTTCTGTTGCTGCAGGAGGGGAACAGGCAGGTGAGATTGGGGCCGGTCCAGGAGCGGAAGTGCTCCCAGGTAAGATCTCGGTGCATGGTTCCCCCACAACCGGGGTGTCAGGAAGCCAGGTAGGTCTGCCTGAACCGGCGACTTGGTCAGGAACGGAGGAGGAGCAGGCACGACCCACGGTCGCAGCGGCTGTGGCCGCTGTCACCCGCAGTGGGAGTGCTGGAAGCCAAGGGGCCTCCCGGAGGTCCGATAGCTCTTCCCCTTCTGACCAAGTGGCAGCCGAGTCAGGTGGAGGCCAGGACACAGGTCCCGGGGTACTGACTGAAGATGTGACAGTCTCGTCGATTCTGGCCACATCTAGTCAGGGGTTTCAGGCAGCGTTAGAAGCTGACGACAGCCTGAAAGCTCTTAAGGAGCAGGCGGCACAGCCTCCCTCGGACTCGGACCCGGAGCGAGTGGTCTGGGACCAAGGACGGCTGTACCGGGCCACGGTCCAGCAGGGTTCACCGGAGGCGTGGCCCAGGGACCGACAGTTGGTGGTTCCCTATCCGTTCCGGACGGAGTTGTTGCGGATCGCACATGAGATTCCGATGGCCGGACACCTAGGGATCGCTAAGACCAAGGCCAGGTTAAACCAGCATTTCTACTGGCCAAAAATGGGGGCCGATGTGGCTGCCTACTGCCGTTCGTGTGAAACCTGTCAGAGAGTGGGGAAGGCGGGGCCACGCCCCAAAGCCCCACTGGTATCTCTGCCAATCATCGATGAGCCTTTCAGGAGGGTGGCTGTGGATCTGGTCGGCCCGCTGGCCATCCCCAGCAGCTCCGGGAAACGCTTCATACTGACGGTAGTGGACTATGCCACCCGGTACCCAGAAGCAGTGGCCTTGTCGTCCATTCGGGCTGACAAGGTGGCCACCGCATTGCTGGAGATTTTCTCCCGAGTGGGTTTTCCCCAGGAAATGCTCACTGACCGGGGGACCCAATTCATGTCCCAGCTGATGGAGGCCCTCTGTAAGCAAGTCCAGGTGCGACATCTGGTGGCCAGCCCGTACCATCCACAGACTAATGGCCTGTGCGAGCGGTTCAATGGCACCTTAAAGCAGATGCTTAAGATGTTGGTCGACTCCCATGGGCGTGACTGGGAGCGGTATCTCCCACACCTGTTATTTGCTTACCGGGAGGTTCCACAGGCCTCAACAGGATTCTCACCGTTTGAGCTCCTGTACGGGCGACGTGTGCGGGGCCCCCTGGCTCTGGTGAAAGAGGCTTGGGAAGGGGATTTGGCCACCCCTGGAGTGTCGGTTATCGAGTATGTCATGCGCTTCCGGGACAAAATGCAGGCCTTGACGCAACTGGTACACGACAATATGGCTCAAGCCCAGGCCGATCAGAAGCGTTGGTACGACCAGAACGCTTGTGAGAGGACCTACCAAGTGGGTCAAAAGGTGTGGGTACTGGTCCCCGTACCACAGGACAAGCTTCAGGCAGCCTGGGAAGGCCCATACCTCGTGTACCAGCAGCTCAACCCTGTAACGTACCTGGTCACCCTGGACCCTGCCCGTGGAAGGCGGAAGCCCTTCCATGTGAACATGATGAAGGCACATCATGAGCGGGAGGCATGTGCGCTCCCCGTGTGCAACCTGCCCGAGGAGGGAGAAGCGGAAACCCTCTTGGATATGCTAGCCCAGGTTAGGGCAGGCGGATCCATTGAGGATGTGGAGGTTGGCCACCAGCTCTTGGAGGACCAACGGTCCCAGCTGTGGGCCACCCTACACCCCTTCCGGGGGTTGTTTACCAACCAGCCCGGAAGGACTGACTTGGCTGTCCATCACGTGGACACTGGGGATCATCCCCCGATCCGGCGTTCAGCATATCGGGTCTCCCTGGAGGTGCAGCAACACATGCGCCAGGAGATTGACGAGATGCTGAAGCTGGGGGTGATCCAGGCATCCAACAGCGCTTGGGCCTCGCCTGTAGTCCTCGTCCCTAAGAAGGACCGAACCACTCGGTTCTGCGTGGACTACAGGGGGCTCAATGCTGTCACGGTCGCCGATGCGTACCCAATGCCACGCATCGATGACCTGCTCGATCAGTTGGCCGGGGCTCAGTACCTGACCATCATGGATCTGAGCCGGGGATATTGGCAGATCCCCCTGACTCGCAAGGCCAGGGAACGCTCTGCCTTTATTACCCCATTTGGACTATACGAGTCCACGGTGATGCCATTCGGGATGAGGAATGCCCCTGCCACTTTCCAGCGGATGGTCAACACCCTGCTCAAGGGACTTGAAGGGTACGCGGCCGCGTACCTGGATGACATTGCCGTCTTCAGTCCCACCTGGGAGGACCACCTAGAGCATCTAGCACAGGTGCTCAGGCGGATCCACCGGGCAGGTTTGACCATCAAGCCGGGAAAGTGTCAGCTGGCCATGAGCGAGGTCCAGTACCTCGGTCACCGGGTAGGCGGGAGAACACTGAAGCCCGAGCCTGAGAAAGTGGAGGCCATCGCATCCTGGCCCACCCCCAGGACCAAGAAGCAGGTGATGTCCTTCTTGGGGACCGCTGGGTACTATAGGAGGTTTGTTCCATGCTATAGTAGCCTGGCAAAGCCCCTGACGGACCTCACCAAGAAGAAGCTGCCCTCTGCAGTCGATTGGACAATGGACTGCGAGACAGCCTTCCGGGCCCTAAAGGACGCCCTGTCCAGCCCGCCCGTGCTACAGGCAGCCGACTTCACGCGGCCGTTTGTAGTACAGACCGACGCCAGTGACTTCGGCCTCGGTGCGGTGCTCAGCCAGGTGGACTCTGCGAGCCAAGAGCACCCAGTCTTGTACCTGAGCAGGAAGCTGTTACCGAGGGAAGTGGCCTATTCCACAATGGAGAAGGAGTGCCTGGCCATAGTGTGGGCCCTGCAGCGTCTGCAACCCTATCTATACGGGCGCCACTTCATCGTGGAGACGGACCACAACCCCCTCAGCTGGTTGCACACCGTCTCTGGGACGAATGGGCGACTGTTGCGATGGAGCCTTGCGCTCCAGCAATACAACTTCACCATTCGCCACAAAAGGGGCCGTGACCACGGTAACGCAGACGGGCTGTCCCGACAAGGAGAGGTCGCGGACGGGCGCACGGGGGAACACCGGAGTGTGCTGCCCCCTAGCGCCCTCAAAAGGGGGGAGGTGTGAGGTAAATCCGGAGATATGACGATAAATCATGATATTCAAGTTATGTCAGGAAGCCCTCTCCTGGTGTCACCCCCCCTTTCCTTCACACAACTTGTTTAGCAACCCATCCCATGGCCATCTCCTGTGATATGGAAATTAGGTGATGTGGGAACAAAGGACACAGGATGACTCCCTGCCGTCACCCTGTAACAAGAGTTGTATCTCATTATAAGGCTCTGGAACTAGCCAGACAGAACGACTCCAGTAAAAAATGGTTCATATCTCGCAAGCCATATTTCCGATAAATACGGCAACCATAAAAATGGTGTTTTCGCATGCGGACGATGCTGGCACACCTTTTTTATGGGAGCGGGAGCTTGGGAAATACCCCAGGCGTGATATCAGCCAATGTGGAACTAGTAGACAAGTCATGAAACCTCTCATTCTGTAGCTAAATTCATAACTGTCACAATGAGAGCATTGGCGTCCGCCTACGACGCTCCCAGGCCAAGTTATGGCCATATTCCATGTTGTGGATTTTGTCCATAACTCCAGCCAGGGGTGGAGCAGTGCTCCCTCTGAGGTCACGAAGGTAGGAGGGGACCTGGATTTGCCCAGGTTGATAACCCTACTTCGGCCATTTTCCAGTGTTCTTTCGCTGGGGGTCACGTGCAGGAAACATCTGTGGGAGTTCCTGGAAACCTGGTCTACAGCGCCCCCCTGTGGCCAGACGCACAAGGTAACTGATTGAATTGCATACCTGTTTGTAAACCATGCTTTATCTGTAACTGTACTCTGACATATGTATATTCTGTAGATTCCCTATTGTATATATTGTAGTTTCTAGTGTGCTTTAGGCTGATTAAATTATATAATTAATCTTGGGCTGTTCTGTTATCTCGATCTTGAATCCCACGTCTGTGTGTTCGGCTAATAGTTACCGTGAAGCGGTTGGTGGCAGCGAGTTGTGCCAAGGATTATTGTGGGGAGGCCAGTGAGATTCGGGAAGATATTATATATTCCGCCCGCGGAGGTCGGGGGAATATATACCCTACTCTCACCGGGGACCCTTCAATAATCGGCATAAGTAGTATAGCGGCCTCCTTGCTTATTGTCGGGCAATTCCATAATTGGCCTGACTATAAGAGGGGCGCTAGAGAGCGCGTCACGTGCTCTGTCTGTCGGTCGGGAGGTATAAAGGAGGGGTGACCCCCACTTGTTACCCCCCGATTGTGACGTACTGGTAGCCAGCGCGGAGGATTTCTGAGTGACCCCCCCGGTGGTTTGTGACATTCATCTTGCTACCGACCCCACTTTCAGACCTAAATAACTTTATAAAATATTAACTTTCGGTATGCTAGTGAGCTTTGCTGGCCATGGGGGCGGGCTGTATTGCGTCCGTTATGCCACCCTCCTGCCGCTGTTCACCGTCCCCCAAGTGTTGATTGACATATATGGGGTTGCCGCCCTCATGTTACGCAAGTCTTCTGAGGTTTCGCGCATGCGCAGTGGCACTATCGCGGGACTGAGCATTGTTCAAATCGCGAGCGCCGGTGATGTAATTGCGCAGGCGCGAGGTTATGGGCGGCGCTGTGAATGTCATCACTAGCGTCATCCAAGTACCCGCCCATAATCTCGTGCCCGCGGTAATAGGTAATGTGGATGATATGGCCAGCGCTAGCGCATAACGAAGGAGGCAGAGGGAAAAGCGCGGGTACTTGGATGACGCTGGTGATGACATTCACAGCACCACCCATAATCTCGCGCCTGCACAATTACATCACTGGCGCCCGCGATTTGAACAGCGCTCAGTCCCGCGATAGTGCCACTGCGCATGCGCGAGAACTCAGGAGCACTGCGTAACATGAGGGCGGCGGCCTCATTGATGTAAATGAACACAAGGGGATGGCGAACAGCGGCAGGAGGGGGAATAACGGAAGAAATACAGCCCGCCCCCGTGGCCAGCAAAGCTCATTAGCATACCAAAAGGTAAGATTTTATAAAGTGTTTATTTAGGTCTGAAAGGGGGGCCAAGATGAACCTTTCTAGATGCAGCCCAGGAGCTGCACAAGGGGATTCTTATAGTTTAATAGCGAAAATTCAGGTGACAGGTTCCCTTTAAACCTAATCTACAAGCACCTAGAAGACCACATGCACCTTCCTTCCAAGGGATCCGTTTTCTTTTGGTTTATGAACTATGTTATGAAAACTTTTTGTAGTTTTTTTGTTTTCAGATTTATTTTAGAAAAATCATGAAAATTTCATCTGACACATATTTCTACAATGCAAGGAAAAATGAGTCATTTTATCAGGGGAGGACTGGGCCTGAGCCTATGGCAAAAGTGACTGTTGCTTTTTAGACAGACTTGTCCGATTACTCACAGAAGTCTGGAGATCCTTTGCCAGACGTGTTCCATATTCTTTTCTTATTGGGACAATATACCTAGTGTCAGAGGCATTACACATGAAATGGAAAATACATGGAAATGTGGCTTGGGTGGTTGTGTGTCATGTTATAGTCTTCCCCTCGTCACTCCTCGAGGAGTATGACCGTCTCTTAATTAAACAGTGGGAACATTTTTTTGTTAGTTTTCAAAGTAAACTTGATTTTTTTAGTGTTTTTAAGCAGCAGCATATACTGGACTTTATGGAAAATTGAAGTACTGTGTTTTTCGGATTATAAGATGCACTTCTCCGCCACAAAATTTGGGACCAAAATGAGGGGTCCGTCTTAAAATCAGAATGTAGGGCTGGTGGAGAGAGGTCCCAGGGCCAATGCTGGGCGCTGATCTCTGCGGCGAGTGGTTCGGCTCTGCGCGGCCCTGCTCTGTGCGGTGGATGGTCCTGCTCTGTGCGGCGGATGGTCCTGCTCTGTGCGGTGGATGGTCCTGCTCTGTGCGGTGGATGGTCCTGCTCTGTGCGGCGGATGGTCCTGCTCTGTGCGGTGGGCAGGTGATGCTGCTCTATACAGCAGACAGCAAGGCATGGGCCATTCTGAAGATGGAAGCTGTAAGAGCTTCAACGATGGCACCCAGAGTCGGCGCGTGCACAGATGGAGCTCTCGACTCAAACTCTCATCTGCACACGCCCCGACTCCGGCCACCTATTTGTTTGAAGTCCATGCTGCCGACATCTTCAGAATGGCCAGTGCCACAGTGCCGGCTGCCCGAGCACAGAGCAGAGTCGGCTCCCCGAGCACAGAGCAGAGTCGGCTCCCCGAGCACAGAGCAGAGTCGGCTCCCCGAGCACAGAGCAGAGTCGGCCTCCCAAGCACAGAGCAGAGTCGGCCTCCCGAGCACAGAGCAGAGTCGGCCTCCCGAGCACAGAGCAGAGTCGGCCTCCCGAGCACAGAGCAGAGTCGGCCTCCCGAGCACAGAGCAGAGTCGGCCTCCCGAGCACAGAGCCGCGTCGGCCTCCCGAGCACAGAGCCGCGTCGGCCTCCCGAGCACAGAGCCGCGTCGGCCTCCCGAGCACAGAGCCGCGTCGGCCTCCCGAGCACAGAGCCGCGTCGGCCTCCCGAGCACAGAGCCGCGTCGGCCTCCCGAGCACAGAGCCGCGTCGGCCTCCCGAGCACAGCGCCGCAGCCTGCAGTGACCATCTAGTCCCTCCTCTGTACTGCCTGCAGCATCGCCATACTCCAGCACTGCCCCCGCCTCCTGTGACCCCACTCCACCACTGCTGCCACCCCATCTTCCCGGTAAGACACCATCGGATTATAAAACGGACCCCATATTTTATTTTTTTTTACCTTTTTTTTTTATCACTAAATTTGGGGTGAGTCTTATAATCCAGTGCGTCTTATAAAATGAGTAATACGGTAACTATTCAGTTGGACGGTCACAAAGAGATGAGACAAGCATTATATTTTGTATACAAAATAGTCGTCATCATGCCACCGGTGTTACCATAGGTTGTAGTCCACCACTTTCTCCCATGGCACATAAGCTTTCCATAACGTATGAGTGTGAAACCTTCGCCAGATAGCTGTCATAGATAATTCTGCTGAGATATCAGTGATACAGCGTTCACTCTAAATGCCATGTTTTTCATTATACCTTGGGAACGTTGCCTATTTTTTTGTGATTTGTATGATATATCGAAAGTGTATTGTGCTGCATTACACAATCTGCGCTCAGTGTTTTCAGCCGCTTTATCCACCTTTTGCTAGTAGTTCAAGAGTAATCTGTGCAAAATACATAGGGGGTGAGTCTGTATTTGGCTGCTGATCTCCGTTCTGTACCTGGATCCAGCTGTGTTGCCCGGAGCTTGCTCTGAACATAAATTTTACCGTTACTCTCAGAACAGTTACTTACGCCAAGGAGCCCCCCACCTTACAAGCAAATTGCTGTGAATTACTATTGCAGATAAACCCTGGCAGTCTTCTGCTGTATGTGCTTCCAATGGACTTTTTTACGATCAATTGTTTTTTGGCATCTTTATTTCTGTATATAGCTATATGACGAATATCTGAATTGTGAAAAATGTTATTTAATCACGTTGTGTTTTAGCGGAAACGCGACTTGTGTGGGGGTTTTTTTTTGGGGGGGGGTATAATAGAAAAAAAAACATACCTGTCCTGTCACACAAAGCTTATGGAAAGCATGGATGTATTGCCTTTGTTCCATACAACAAGGTTACGTTATATTTTGGAATGCATATCAGCCTAATATATCCAGGGACTGGCCCTATTTTGTTGCGTTTTTTACTGGGTGGTTTCTCATCATTTGCATTCTGCATGCACTGTATGTCCTGGAACGTCCTTTTCTTCTCACCTTTCAGCATGAATTGTGCCCGGCTTTGTTCCAAGACCTTGATTGCGCCAACCTGGAACTCTTCATCGCTGTTGTTTGTATGCAATTCGGCAAGAAAGAAGAAACAGATGCTAAAACACCCACCTCCACTTCCTGTAGAGGCATACAGACACAACCTCACTTCCTATAGAGACACACAGACACAACCTCACTTCCTATAGAGACACACAGACACAACCTCACTTCCTGTAGAGGCACAAAGACACAACATCACTTCCTGTAGAGACACGAAGACACCCTCACTTCCTGTAGAGACACGAAGACACCCTCACTTCCTGTAGAGACACGAAGACACCCTCACTTCCTGTAGAGACACGAAGACACCCTCACTTCCTGTAGTTGCACACAGAGACGACCTCACTTCCTGTAGTGACCCAGACACAGCGTCACGTCCTGTCGAGAGACACAGACGCTGTCACGTCCTGTCGAGAAACACAGAGACGCCGTCACATCCTGTAGCGGCACACAAATACAGTTAGGTCCAGAAATATTTGGACAGTGACACAAGTTTTGTTATTTTAGCTGTTTACAAAAACATGGTCAGAAATACAATTATATATATAATATGGGCTGAAAGTGCACACTCCCAGCTGCAATATGAGAGTTTTCACATCCAAATCGGAGAAAGGGTTTAGGAATCATAGCTCTGTAATGCATAGCCTCCTCTTTTTCAAGGGACCAAAAGTAATTGGACAAGGGACTCTAAGGGCTGCAATTAACTCTGAAGGCGTCTCCCTCGTTAACCTGTAATCAATGAAGTAGTTAAAAGGTCTGGGGTTGATTACAGGTGTGTGGTTTTGCATTTGGAAGCTGTTGCTGTGACCAGACAACATGCGGTCTAAGGAACTCTCAATTGAGGTGAAGCAGAACATCCTGAGGCTGAAAAAAAAGAAAAAATCCATCAGAGAGATAGCAGACATGCTTGGAGTAGCAAAATCAACAGTCGGGTACATTCTGAGAAAAAAGGAATTGACTGGTGAGCTTGGGAACTCAAAAAGGCCTGGGCATCCACGGATGACAACAGTGGTGGATGATCGCCGCATACTTTCTTTGGTGAAGAAGAACCCGTTCACAACATCAACTGAAGTCCAGAACACTCTCAGTGAAGTAGGTGTATCTGTCTCTAAGTCAACAGTAAAGAGAAGACTCCATGAAAGTAAATACAAAGGGCTCACATCTAGATGCGAACCATTCATCAATTCCAAAAATAGACAGGCCAGAGTTAAATTTGCTGAAAAACACCTCATGAAGCCAGCTCAGTTCTGGAAAAGTATTCTATGGACAGATGAGACAAAGATCAACCTGTACCAGAATGATGGGAAGAAAAAAGTTTGGAGAAGAAAGGGAACGGCACATGATCCAAGGCACACCACATCCTCTGTAAAACATGGTGGAGGCAACGTGATGGCATGGGCATGCATGGCTTTCAATGGCACTGGGTCACTTGTGTTTATTGATGACATAACAGCAGACAAGAGTAGCCGGATGAATTCTGAAGTGTACCGGGATATACTTTCAGCCCAGATTCAGCAAAATGCCGCAAAGTTGATCGGACGGCGCTTCATAGTACAGATGGACAATGACCCCAAGCATACAGCCAAAGCTACCCAGGAGTTCATGAGTGCAAAAAAGTGGAACATTCTGCAATGGCCAAGTCAATCACCAGATCTTAACCCAATTGAGCATGCATTTCACTTGCTCAAATCCAGACTTAAGACAGAAAGACCCACAAACAAGCAAGACCTGAAGGCTGCGGCTGTAAAGGCCTGGCAAAGCATTAAGAAGGAGGAAACCCAGCGTTTGGTGATGTCCATGGGTTCCAGACTTAAGGCAGTGATTGCCTCCAAAGGATTCGCAACAAAATATTGAAAATTAAAAATATTTTGTTTGGGTTTGGTTTATTTGTCCAATTACTTTTGACCTCCTAAAATGTGGAGTGTTTGTAAAGAAATGTGACAATTCCTACAATTTCTATCAGATATTTTTGTTCAAACCTTCAAATTAAACGTTACAATCTGCACTTGAATTCTGTTGTAGAGATTTCATTTCAAATCCAATGTGGTGGCATGCAGAGCCCAACTCGCCAAAATTGTGTCACTGTCCAAATATTTCTGGACCTAACTGTACGCCTTCACGTCCTGTAGCGGCACACAGACACACCCTCATGTCCCGTAGCGGCACACAGACACGCCTTCACGTCCTGTAGCGGCACACAGACACGCCCTCACGTCCTGTAGCGGCACACAGACACGCCCTCACGTCCTGTAGCGGCACACAGACACGCCCTCACGTCCTGTAGCGGCACACAGACACGCCCTCACGTCCTGTAGCGGCACACAGACACGCCCTCACGTCCTGTAGCGGCACACAGACACGCCTTCACGTCCTGTAGCGGCACACAGACACGCCTTCACGTCCTGTAGCGGCACACAGAGACGCCCTCACGTCCTGTAGCGGCACACAGACACGCCCTCACGTCCTGTAGCGGCACAGACACGCCCTCACGTCCTGTAGCGGCACACAGACACACCCTCACGTCCTGTAGCGGCACACAGACACACCCTCACGTCCTGTAGCGGCACACAGACACGCCCTCACGTCCTGTAGCGGCACACAGACACGCCCTCACGTCCTGTAGCGGCACACAGACACGCCCTCACGTCCTGTAGCGGCACAGACACGCCCTCACGTCCTGTAGCGGCACACAGACACACCCTCACGTCCTGTAGCGGCACACAGACACACCCTCACGTCCTGTAGCGGCACACAGAATGCCCTCATGTCCTGTAGCGGCACACAGACACGCCTTCACTTCCTGTAGCGGCACACAGACACGCCCTCACGTCCTGTAGCGGCACACAGACACGCCTACACTTCTTGTAGCGGCAAACAGACACGCCCTCACTTCCTGTAGCGACACACAGACACGCCCTCACTGCCTGTAGCGGCACACAGACACGCCCTCACTTCCTGTAGCGGCACACGGACACGCCCTCACTTCCTGTAGCGGCACACAGATCCGCCCTCACTTCCTGTAGCGACACACAGACACGCCCTCACTTCCTGTAGCGACACACAGACACGCCCTCACTTCCTGTAGCGGCACACAGATCCGCCCTCACTTCCTGTAGCGACACACAGACACGCCCTCACTTCCTGTAGCGGCACACAGACACGCCCTCACTTCCTGTAGCGGCACACAGATCCGCCCTCACTTCCTGTAGCGACACACAGACACGCCCTCACTTCCTGTAGCGACACACAGACACGCCCTCACTTGATTTTATCTTGTCTCTTAGTTGCTAGAGATTTATTCCACTTTACAAAAGAACAGTAAGTTACTCGGAATAGAGAAACCTAGTGTCCGTCATCTTAGAGGGATTTTTTTAGGGGCAAGAAAAAAAAAGTGATCTGTCTGTCTATCACGTTATCTATCTAATGAGATCAAGCCTTCTGTAATTACTTGGAAATAATGCTATAAGGGAGGCGAGTTATGTTGGGGTTCACGCGTGCTTCCGAGTGACTGCACATTGCACCAGATGCTTCTGATGATATGTGTGCGTTGTGTCTTCCGTTTCTTGAGGAATTGAATCCTTTTAGAAGTGAATGATATAATCTGCTCAGATTTGTTTGCATACGGTAAAAGTGAGAAAAAATATTTAGAATTCTCATTTTTGTTTTAATTAATCCATATTTTTGTATTGATTTTAATGAGAAATTAATGCATTTCTCGAGTCGCAGAACAATATACCTGTTCCTATACGGTCCAATAAGCTTACATGGTGCAATCTGTTCACAGACCCTGGCATGCTTAAAAAAATATCCGCTTGCTGTGGTCATCCCCATGTAATTCTACATGAATGCTAAAATTACATTTTTTTTTCTCACCACAGGAATTCCAGACGTAGCCTGTTCACCCAATGTGGGTCAGAGAGGAGGGATCACTTAGTGTGCAGTAACCTCTACAAAATTGGGATGTAGCTGTAGTTATACGCTCATTGGTCAAGGTGCTGGTGGGTATGGGGAGACTTGTGCATGCTATGCACAGAGGAAATTGAGGGAGGACCCTTAATAAGAGCCCCCTTACTGATTAGCTGGAGCAGAGCACTGCTGCTTATGGACGACCACTGATCTAATTACATTTTATAGACCCCAATAAATTTCAGGCTTTGTGTGTCATGTCACTGGGGGGAAAGGGTGGGGGGCAATTAATGACTTTGTCTACTCTGCATACAGACACAACAGCCTCTTCATTACACTGCTTTTGTTACAGCTTTTTCTGGATCAACACTGCACGAAATAATAGTTTTATCCTGCTGGTACCCTAGTAGTCTTTAAATGCCACCTACCGCCTAGGGCTTATTCACATGAACACACTTGTCGTCCATGTATTGTCCATTTTTAAAACCAGACGTTTCCATCCGCACTCTATACAGACACGTCTGCAGATTTTTCCTTTCTCTCTCTATACAGACACGTCTGCAGGTTTTTCCCTTCTCTCTCTATACAGACACATCTGCAGGTTTTTCCCTTCTCTCTCTATACAGACACGTCTGCAGGTTTTTCCCATCTCTCTCTATACAGACACATCTGCAGGTTTTTCCCTTATCTCTCTATACAGACACATCTGCAAGTTTTTCCCTTATCTCTCTATACAGACACATCTGCAGGTTTTTCCCTTCTCTCTAGATAAAGACACATCTGCAGGTTTTTCCCTCAGCTCTATAATAACACATCTGCAGGTTTTTTGTCTCTCTGTAAAGACACATCTGCAGGTTTTTCCCTCCGCTCTCTCTATACAGACACAGCTGCAGGTTTTCCCTCTGCTCTCTATACAGACACATCTGCAGGTTTTTCCCTCTGCTCTCTATACAGACACATCTGCAGGTTTTTCCCTCCTCTCTATAAAAACACATCTGCAGGTTTTCCCCTCCGCTCACTATACAGACACATCTGCAGGTTTTTACCTCCGCTTTCTATACAGACACATCTGCAGGTTTTTCTCACTATCTGACATAAAATCAGAATAAACCTTTCCCATTTTAGGTCAATTAGGAACCAAAATTATTTCTATTTGTCTAATGCCAGAATAATGAGAGAGAATGTTTTAAGACGTTTTTATTACTTTCTGCAACGTCAAAAATTTCCATACACTAAGTGTACTGTGCCTTTAAACAGTATGGGACCGCCCATATGGTGATGCCATGTCTTTGGAAGCTTCTGATAGGTTTATTGGCAACATCTGAGTTAGAGACACACCTGTGGATGTATTTTAATGCACACCTCAAACAGGACTTCTTTGTGTAGCATCATGGGAAAGTCAAAAGAAATCAGCCAAGATCTCACCAAGAGAATTGTGGACTTGCACAAGTCTGGTTCATCCTTGGGTGCAGTTTCCAGATACCTGAAGGTGCCTCGTTCATCTGTACAAACAATTATACACAAGTACATACAAGATGGGAATGTGCAGCCATCATACCGCTCAGGAAGGAGACGGGTTCTGTGCACCAGAGATGAACGTGCTTTGGTCAGACATGTGTATATCAACCCAAGAACAAAAGCTAAAGACCTTGTGAAGATGCTGGCGGAAGCTGGTAAGATTGTGTCATTATCCACAGTGAGAAGAGTCCTGTATCATCATGAGCTGAAAGACCGCTCTGCCAGGAAGAAGCCATTACTCCAAAAGAAACAGAAAAAAGCCAGATTAATGTTTCCAAATGGACACATTTTGGAGAAATGTTCTGTGGTCTGATGAAACTAAAACTGAACTGTTTGGCCATAATGACCATCGTTACATTTGGAAGAAAAAGAGAGCAGCTTTGAAGGCTAAGAACCATCCCAACTGTGACACACGGGGGCGGCAGCATCTTGTTGTGGGGTTGTTTTGCTGCAGGAGGGACTGGTGATTTCACAAAATAGATGGCATCATGAGGAAAGAAGATTATGTGGCAATACTGAAGAATATCTCAAGACATCAGCCAGAAACTTAAAGCTTGGGCGGAAATGGGTCTTCCAAATGGACAATTACCCGAAGCTACTGCCAAACTGGTTACAAAGTGGCCTAAGGAGAACAAAGTCAATGTTTTGGAGTGGCCATCACAATGCCCTGATCTCAGTCCTATAGAAATGTATGGGCAAAGCTGAAAAGGCCGGTGCGAGTGGCGACCTCCAAACATGGCTCAGCTACACCAGATCTGCCAGGAGGAATCAGCCCAAATTCCACCAACTATTGTGAGAAGCTTCTGGAAGGATCCAAAACGTTTCCCCCAAGTCACACAGTGTAAGGGCAATGCCACCAAATACTAAAGACATGGAGGGAACTGCACTGTGCAGAAAGGAAGAAAAATGCCTGAAAACATTCTCTATATCATTATTCTGGAGAGCGGAGGGAAAAACCTGCAGATGTGTCTGTATAGAGGGCAAAGGGAAAAACCTGCAGATGTGTCTGTATAGAGAGCAGAAGGAAAAACCTGCATATGTGTCTTTATAGAGAGCGGAGCGAAAAACCTGCAGATGTGTCTATATAGAGGGCGGAGGGAAAAACCTGCAGATGTGTCTGTATAGAGAGCGGAGGGAAAAACCTGCAGATGTGTCTGTATAGAGAGCGGAGGGAAAAACCTGCAGATGTGTCTGTATAGAGGGCGGAGGGAAAAACCTGCAGATGTGTCTGTATAGAGAGCGGAGAGAAACACCTGCAGATGTGTCTGTATAGAGAGTGGAGGGAAAAACCTGCAGATGTGTCTGTATAGAGAACAGAGGGAAAAACCACCTGCAGATGTGTTTACATAGGGAGTGGAGGGAAACTGCTGGTTTCAACTGTAGCATAGCCCTCCCATCCCACAAATGGTTTGGAGGTATCTTGTCTATATGTGCTCTGTATATTTATTACCAAAAAGTATAGTAATCTACTCTGTACCTATAACATCGTTATCGTGCCCTGGGGCCTGGTACCAGTCCCATAATGGGAAGACGACATGCCAGCTGATATTATTCATCTTGCCAACAAATCAGTGCACTCTTATTCACTGCAGGAATTTGGACACCCCTCCACCGCTACCTCTGCAATAATTACTTTCTTGTTTCTGCAGCATAATGAATAGCCTGGGACGTGCGCCCCATCCATATGGACTCGGGGCTCTATATGCTCCTTGTCTTTCTATGGAAGTTTAATGGCAGAAAGTGGCCAGTGAGCTCTGTGATAAGAAAGCTTGAAATGGCATACATCAGGGGTCTCAAACTCAGCTGGGTGTATGGGCCGCATATAGAAAAAAAAAAAATGAGGGGAGCCGCATTATTTGCAGGACAAAGTGACATTTTTAATGAATCCATGTTTTTTTTTCTATACATCTTGGATCACTTTTGTAAACATTTTTCGCTTGTTTATTATAACAAACGTGCACTTTTTTTGTTAAGTTTATATACAGAAAAGCATTTTTAATGTAAATAAAAAAAATGTCATGCTTTAGGATTTATTTATTTTTTTTACATTTTATCACCTTCTTGTAATTGTTTTACAATTAGCAGCATCATTTAGTAATCTTAGCCAAAATCTTGTAGTAATGTGCCCATGCTGCAGTAATGTCCCCATCCGTGTGCCCTGTAGTAAGGTGCTCATCCTTGTGGTACTGTGCCCAGTAGTATCTGCCCATCCTTGTAGTATGTGCCCAGTAGTATAGTGCCCATCCTTGTGCCCTGTAGTATTGTGCCCAGTAATATTGTTCCAATCCTTGTAGTATTGTGCCCATCCTTGTAGTATTGTGCCCAGTAATATTGTGCCCATCCTTGTAGTATTGTGCTCATCCTTGTAGTATTGTGCTCTGTAGTATTCTGCCAATTCCCGTAGTATTGTGGCCATCCCTGTAGTATTCAACCCATCCCTGTAGTATTGTGGCCATCCCTGTAGTATTGTGGCCATCCCTGTAGTATCGTGGCCATCCCTGTAGTATTGTGGCCATCCCTGTAGTATTGTGGCCATCCCTGTAGTATTCTGGCCAACCCTTTAGTATTGTGGCCATCCCTGTAGTATTCTGCCCATCCCTGTAGTATTGTGGCCATCCCTGTAGTATTGTGGCCATCCCTGTAGTATTCAGCCCATCCCTGTAGTATTGTGGCCATCCCTGTAGTATTCTGCCCATCCCTGTAGTATTGTGGCCATCCCTGTAGTATTCTGCCCATCCCTGTAGTATTGTGGCCATCCCTGTAGTATTCAACCCATCCCTGTAGTATTGTGGCCATCCCTGTAGTATTGTGGCCATCCCTGTAGTATTCTGCACATCCCTGTAGTATTCTGCCCATCCCTGTAGTATTCTGCCCATCCCTGTAGTATTGTGGCAATCCCTGTAGTATTCTGCCCATCCCTGTAGTATTCTGCCCATCCCTGTAGTATTGTGGCCATCCCTGTAGTATTCTGCCCATCCTTGTAGTATTCTGCCCATCCCTGTAGTATTCTGCCCATCCCTGTAGTATTGTGGCTATCCCTGTAGTATTGTGGCCATCCCTGTAGTATTCTGCCCATCCCTGTAGTATTCTGCCCATCCCTGTAGTATTGTGGCCATCCCTGTAATATTCTGCCCATCCTTATAGTATTGTGGCCATCCCTGTAGTATTCTGCCCATCCTTTAGTAATACGCAAACAAAAAAACAATTCTCCTCACCTTTCCTTCGTTCCCTGTGTGCCCATGATCAGTACTTGCAGAGTTTTGGATGCAGCATGCTTCAGCTGCGTCCAAAACCCTGCTATGTATGGTAAAAGCACAGTGGGCATGGGATTTCTAAAAATCCCATGCCCAGTGTGCGTGTACAGCCCGCAGTGAAAACGGAACTGCGGTGTGGCTTCCAGAGGCCGCAGCATGTGAATTTATGCTGCGGAGTCGGAAGCGTCCTTCCTAGGCAGAGCACAGCGAGGAGACCGCAGCGGCCCGAACCCCTGATCACGGGCACGGGCAGCTGCGGTCTCCTAAGGTCCCGCCGATCAGGACGCGCTGTGTCCAGCACGCAGCAGGTCCTGATCTTGAGCACGTACCTTACCTGCTTGTTGCGGCCCGTGACGATCGCGGCTCTGTGCTGAGGGTCGGCGCCAGCAGGAACTTCACTGCATTTGAATCCATTTGCGGTGCAGCGCAGAGGAGCTGTGTCTGGACCAATGGCTGCTGCCTGCCAATCAGATGCAAGGAAGTGACGTCGCTGTATAACGTCACCTCCTTGCATCTGATTGGCAGACAGCAGCAGCAACTGGGATAGAACTGACAGCTCCTTGCGCGGCACCGCAGATGGATTCAAATGCAGTAAAGTTCCTGCCGGCGCCGACCCTCAGCATAGAGCCGCGATTGTCACGGGGTCTGCGGGCCGCAACAAACAGCCTCAGGGGCCGCATGCGGCCCGCGGGCCGCGTGTTTGAGACCCCTGGCATACATGATGGTCCTGGATCTGATACAAAAGGCCACACCTTTTTTATATATATATATATATATATATATATATATATATATATATATATATATATATATATATATATAAATATAAATATATATATATCATAAAAATATATATCATATAAATATATAATATAAATATATATATTAATATATATATATATATATATATATATATATACACACATATATATAGTATATATATATATATATATATATATAAATATATATAATGAGTTATAGCCACATTTTCACATATTAGTCCTAGTAATAATAATGTAATCCCTCAGGGAAATAATAGTGCATAATTGTAAATAACCAAACAGATATTACGCGTTCTGTAACATTTGTTCCTGTATGTAGCGCTCTTTATTTAGTTTATTGCTATTTTCCCCCAGGTTATTCCTATTATTATATGCAGTGAGAGGATCGGGCAGCATTTCTCCACCGAGGGCGGAAGCCTCGCACAATGTCTTCTGCGTGGTTGAGATCCAAAATATATGTGGTCATTGTGTCCCCGCCGGCGCTGACTTCGGATTCTTCTCTTCTCCTATTTTTTTTGTTTATTTCTTTTGGTTATTTTTTTCTCATTAGTTGGTTCATTTGTTGGATGATAACACAATCCAGCTGCTTGCCTGGGAGCGTGAAATAGGCTGTAAAATCTCTTCCATGGGTTATGCTTGTTCAAAAGATCATCTCACTTGCTCTATGATTGAGAACTGTTGTTTTTTGTTTTTTTTTGTAGCACTATCTGGTAAATTTAGATTGTACACTACATAGACAGGTCTGATCATTGTGCACCCATAACTTTAAAGCTATTTTTAAAGAGCCTTTCCCGCTCAAAAAAAAATTAATTTTCTTATGGACTCAACTGGTGAGGCGGATAAGCAGCTTGGACCTGGAGGCAATGATGCAGCAGAACTGAACTTGTCAATCTGCACGTGGATCAGCGAGACTGGGGCAATGGGGGTATTCAGGACGGCACATGAGCAAACGAGGCCGGATACACTATATCCAGCTGTAGGGCAGTTATGTACAGAAACAACAGGGACGTATATGCAATCGGTATCTTACACAGGGACATGGGTAACTCCAGAAATAGCAAAGAGATATTTGCTATCAGGTATCTTGAAGCAGGGATTTGATTATCATAGTCAGGTATTATGCAGCAGGGAGATAGTTAACCACAGGAGCAGCAACATTGTGTGATAGCACAAAGTAAACAAGTACCTTGATAGAGAAGATGCATTTGTAGTTTAACTCATCAGATCTTATTAGCAAACAGGTTTGTAGCGTAGCAGAGCTGACCGAGCAAGGGCCACAGGACTCAATGGACGGATATAGGAACCAATAGTTCAATACTGGAAAGCAGACGGGAGTTTTAGGAGGGATAACACAGGGATACAAAATTTGAGTTTATGGAAATTGTTTCAAATCCAATAAGCTAATTCTTATGTTTTCTTATGCCCCAATTTAAAAAAAAACAAAATTTTTTTAAAACTTTTTATTAAAAAAACACTTTTTTTTAACCATTATGTATGCATTTTGCCCAAAACACATGTGAAATTACATACAGGCAAGGGGGACAAGAAAAATCTTTATTGTAGCGACAAATATACACAATTTACATACCGTATTTTTCAGATTGTAAAACGCACTTTACCTCCCAAAAATTTGGCAAGAAAATGAGGGGTGTGTCTTAAAATCTGAATGTAGCATACCATGGGGTGGTGGAGAGGGGTCACAGGAGGCCGGGGTAACGCTGTGCCTCAGACGCTGCTCTCTGCGACACTGTTCTGTGCGGCGGGCAGCGCTGCTCTGTGTGGTTCTGTGCCGTTGGCGGTGCTGCTGAGTGCGCAGGTGGCGCTGCTTCCGGGGCACTGCTCTGTGCGGCAGGCGGTGCTGCTCTGTGTGGTTCTGTGTCGTTGGCGGCGCTGCTCTGTGCGTGGGCTGCACTGCTCTGCGTGCCAAGTGGCGAGGCAAGGTCCATTCCGAAGATGTTGGCGGTAAATGCTTCAAATAATGGCATCCAGAATCGTTGCGTACGTAGATGGAGCTCTCTGCTCAAGTCTCATCTGCGCATGCATCGACTCTGCCCGCAGCGAACGCCAGCACAGAGCAGCGCCGGCTGCCCCATCACAAAGCTGCAGCCCGCAGTGAGCATAAGGTCACCCCTCTGCACCGCCCGCAGTATCCCCGTATCCTGCACTGCCTCTGTCTTCTGTGACCCTGCTCCACCACGGCTGCCGCCTACCTCCCTGGTAAGACACCCCCGGATTATAAAACGGACCCCATCGTGTTCTTCACGATAGACTAAAAAAATTGTTTAAAAGAACTGAGAGTCCTCAGTGGTTGATACCATCACGCTCCCCGGGTGCCGGCGCCGCCTGTCACTCACCACCCTGGTCCCCCTGCCCGCGGCTCTGCGTCCTGCTCTTCCTCCTGTGCGTCCTCCGTGCCTCCCGCTCGCCGGCCCCGGCGTGCTGCTGCGTCCCGGATCTATCTGCCTGGCTCCCCTGCATCTCCTTCACTGCTTCCTGCACTGGTCTCCAGCACCCGGGCCTCGCGCATGTGCATTAGGACGCGCGCGCTAACTCACCTCTTCTTAAAGGGCCAGCGTCCCGGAAACAGGATATGGGTGAATTCAGGTACAGGCTATATAAGACTTCCTTTTTGATATGGCCGGTGCCTGATCAACGTGTTCCCCAAGCTAGGTGCTCAGGTCCCCTTGTGCTTTATATCTCCGTTAACCCTGTCTCGTCCACAGACTTCGTCCGCTGGTCCTGACTACCGGTTCTCCAGGAAGTGTCCAGGTGACCCGCTGCTGAGGATCCCGTCATCTTCTGTCAGCCCATTCCTGTCACCGATCCCCAGCTCCACCTGATACATCCGCCTGCACGGCTCATTGGACCCCGGACCCCGTCTGCTGTTCCTGTCCGGCACCTGAACCCGGTTCCCACCATCCATCCTGCCCACTGTGCCTTTGGACCCAGAGACATTCCCTGAAAATCCCTGAAGGACTCGTTCCCCTAGTGTTCCAGCTGCCGTGCATCTAGGCCCTCTGGTGGGGTGATCGGACAGTCCCTGTATAGGGGTTAGCTCCGGGTTGCCTCACTGGGGGAGTCCAGTGCACGGTTTAGTGAATCCACCACCAGGATATTACAGATACCTTTTAATGGCTATCTGAAAAGATGGTAATAGCAGCTTTCAAGACTTTTCAGGTCTCTTCATCAGGCTCAGTATAACACAAAATCTGAGGAGTCACATATTTATACACAACAGGACATAGAATGGAGCAGTAAATAAGACAAGTTATGTGAAGCAGAACTATCACTATGGCAAGAGGACAATCAGTTGTGGCCATTGGCTTCTTGTATAGGGTTGTCTCTATTTCATTCCATAGTTTAATGATGGTGTCCAAAAAGTTGATTTCAGTGCAGGAGTAGATGAGTGTTAGGTTGATGGTGGGGTGAAACTGATTAAAGTGTTGATGGAAGGTCTTCAGCTGCTCCTCAGACTCTGTCCAGATGATAAAATATCATCAATGTAATCATTAAACTACGGAACAATGAAATAGAGACATCCCTGTACCAGAAGCCACTTGACCGTCCAACATACCTGAAATGGGACAGTTTTCATCCAAAACACATAAAAATCTCCATAGTGTACAGTCAGGTCATCAGGTGCAATCGGATATGTTCCAACACTACAGATAGAGACAATCACCTTGAGGGCCTCAGAAAAACCTTTCTGAATCAAGGCTACCACCCAAGAACAATTGAAAACCAGATTACAAGAGCCACCAGAATATCAAGAAACCATCTCCTACATTATAAAACTAAAGAAGAAAACAATCGGGTCCCTCTTGTAGTCGCGTACAATCCAAATCTGGAGGTGTAACGAGGAGCTGCACGGAAACTACAACCATTACTGCAAAAAGATGCCCGATTACAATCTATTTTTCCAGACCCCCCACTTCTGTGTTTTAGACAGCCCCCGAATCTAAGAAGCATCATCATCAGAAGCTCCTTGTCTTCTCCAACAACAACAGGAATATTTCCTGCAACCAGAAAACATGTAAGCCCTGTCCATGTATACTGACAACGGACAAGATAAAGATTCCCAGATCACATCAGGACTACAAGACCCCAGGTACCTTCAGCTGCACCACAACCAATGGGGTGTACTTAATTATATGTACCAAATGTCCAACTGGGGGTCTGTATGTAGGGGAGACAGGACAACAGCTCAGGACAAGGATGAATTCTCACTGCCACACACTTAGAGAAAAATGATAGATCTACCTGTGGCCAAACATTTCTGTAACCCAGACCACAGCATCATGGACATGAAATCGCTGGTATTGAAAGGAAACGTCAAATCCCAGAGAGGCAGGAGAGACTGGGTGTACTAACTTATGATGACCGGTGACACATTCAGAGCAGGAATGAAGGGGTCACATGGATTTGTGTCTTTTTACATCAATTAAGAAATGTTCACCTCAGAGCATCTGGGGGCGTCACAGCCCGGACCAGACCCCAATCAGAGGACAATAAAACTTTCACACTCCTTATCTATGAACTGCTGCAATATTTATGGCCACAACAGTTTGTCCTCTTGCCATAGTGATAGTTCTGCTTCACATAACGTGTCTTATTTACTGCCCCATTCTATGTCCTGTTGTGTATAAATATGTGACTCTTCTGATTTTGTGTTATACTGAGCCTGATGAAGAGACCTGAGGAGTCTGGAGCTGCTATTACCATCTTTTCAGTTAGCCATTAAAAGGCATCAACCACTGAGGACTGTCAGGTCTTTTAAACAATTTTTTTATCTCTACTGGCTAACACGGTACAAAGATATATTTTACCTGTATGACGATAGACTTAAATTTTGGATCTTTGTTGTTACCTAAAAATGTCTTCATAACTTCTTTAAAAGAGTCACAAGCTCTTTTCTCAACAACTTTCATTTTTAAATCACCGACAAAGAGAAAAAAAAAGTCAATATAAAAATTTAATTTTTATTGGTTATAAAATATAAAAATATACACAGGATGTCTCAGGAAAGCAAATCCCACAGAAGGGGTTAGAAAAAATAGATCTCATTATTATGTTGGGAACACCATAATTTCACATAATAAATATCAGCGCGTATAAAAGGTAATAATAATGGTATATGAATGTAGCTATAGCAATATATAGTAACACAAGTGTGCTGTAATAATGAAAAATCTAAGACAAAGAATAGCAAAGTAACAACCAATATACCTACGGGGTATGACAAAAGTTGAAGAGCTGTCCCACACCCTCTCCGACGCACGTTTCGCGCTGTTTAGCTCCTGGAAAAAGCGCTACACAGCGCAAAACGTGTGTCGGAAAGGGTGTGGAACAGCTGTTCATATTTTGTCATACCCCGTAGGTATATTGGTTGTTACTTTGCTATTCTTTGTCTTAGATTTTTCATTATTACAGCACACTTGTGTTACTATATATTGCTATAGCTACATTCATATACCATTATTATTACTTTTTATACGGGCTGATATTTATTATGTGAAATTATGGTGTTCCCAACATAATAATGAGATGTATTTTTTTCTAACCCCTTCTGTGGGATTTGCTTTCCTGAGACATCCTGTGTATATTTTTATATTTTATAACCAATAAAAATTAAATTTTTATATTGACTTTTTTTTTTTCTCTTTGTCGGTGATTTATAATTCTATTGGTGATTTTTTTCCTAAATACATATATATTTTGGTGTTGAAACTTTCATTTTTGTTTCGAACACGTCGTCCTTCATTAGTTTCCAAATATCCGGCCCACAAAAATGCCTTCCTTCAGTTTTGCCTCTGACAGTCCGTGAGACTTGGTGCACTGATAATTAAGTCTTTCCTTCTTTCGGTAGAGCTTTCACAAACCGCTTTAATGTAGAGCGGTGGAAGGGGGGCTTTAGTGGGATCAACTAACCTTTCCCAACTGTGTTCCTGAGTGTAGGTTGCAAAGATGTTCTCGTTGGCCAACTTTTTTGGCTCCAATGATGGTTCCTATCCCGGCAGTCCCATTCACACAAAAAGCATGGCTACTTTGTGTATCCTTCTTGCTGCCCAAGGAGCAAAGAGAGAGCTCTCAGATCACCACATATTGACTATCCACGATCCGTGGCTTTCCCTCAAGTTGCACAGAATGCCATACAGGCACTGAAGCATACTCGCTGCCATTGTGCAGTACCACGGCGTTTAGACTTTTTTTTTTTCCATGAATCCATAAAGTCTCCACTCGCTCACATTGTACGTAATGTTACATTTTTCCATCAGTCCAGAAACATCAGTGCAATACACTACAGCACCGTCTTCAGAAAAGTATGGAAGGAATTCCTTTTGGAACTCTATGGGATTCCATTCTTTTGTAACGTACGGAGTCAGCGTTTTGTGAAGAAACTCTGTGATGGGATTTTTTTCCCATATTTTACTGAATTCAGCAATCGAAAGTACCGTATTTTTCGCTTTATAAGACGCACCGGATCATAAGACGCACCCCAAATTTAGAGAGGAAAAAAAGGTAAAAAAAAAATAAAAATGGGGTCTGTGTTATACTCTGGTATTGTCTTACCGGAAGGGGGCAGCAGTGGTGGTGAAGCGGGGTCACAGGAGGCAGAGGTTGTGCTGGCAGCCGCGGCGAGTCTGGGGTTGCAGTGGCGTGGTCAGTGGCGGCAGCAGCAGTGGCGGGTTAGTGGTGGAGCAGGCTAGTGTGGTGAGTGTCCCAGTCTGTCCGCGGTCCCGGTTCAAATGATGGCGCCTGCAGTGGCGCATGCGCAGATGGAGCTCTCGTCCAAGAGCTCCATCTGCGCACACACTGACTCCCGACATCATCATTTGAAACTGGGACCGTGGACAAACTGGGACACCTGCCGTACAGCCACCTGCCTGCATACACAGAGTGGCAGCCAGCAGGCTGCCTGCCTGCCGACCCGCACAGAGAGGCAGCCGTCCTCTAGGACAGAGAGGCAGTTGGCACCGACAGGCACCCGGCCGCCCTCACGCAGCCACAGGCACCTAGCCGCCCGCACACAGACACCCGGCCGCCCGCACGCAGCCACAGGCACCTAGCCGCCCGCATGCAGCCACAGGCATCCAGCCGCCCGAACGCACAAGGTCGTCGCACAGACAGCCCCCCTGTAAGCTATATTTGGATTTTAAGACACACCCCTCATTTTCCTCCCAAATTTTTGGAAGCAAAAGTGCGTCTTATAATCCGAAAAATACGGTATATAAAAAAATCACCTCTTTTCAAACAATTTTACCCTTACAGACCTGTGTAATTAGCTGCCTGACTGGAGCACAGTCTGGAGGAAGATGAAGGTAAAGACTGCAAAAATATGTTAGGTGCTATACTCCCTGAATACTCGGACAATTCATAGGTGCCATAAAAGGTCTTGTGTGATGACATCAGAGATGCTTGCAAGTTACCAGAGTTATCCCGCACAGCCTAGAACAGCGAGCAGACCATGGGAGAAGGAGCACGGCCCGGCGCTGGAGCCAGGACAGATGAGTAACATCTATAAAACAAAGATTGACTTTGTGCTTGGAACGAGGGCCAACAAGTGAGAACGTTTCCCTCTGACAAAGTCAGAACCTTAGTATCTTGTATAGGACTTGGACATTAATTTGGAAATATCTGGTGTTGTAGAGGATGAAGTAATTCATGACGTAGGTGACATAGGAAGGTGGGGCTTCCATTCTCTCTCTACAGTCAGACTCTTGGCTTCTGTGTTGCAATCTCACCGTGAAGTAACAAAGCAATTTGATTTATATTCTTAAGAATCATATATATACAGTATATATATAATGCAAACCCCATATAAGTGCTGTGTGCAGAGATAATATACTAGGATTCTTCGATCCCCCAGGTGAGTCGGACACAAACGGCTTCTCTTTATTCCACATCTCATTTAATATATTTGCATTTATTTTCACCCCCTCTTGTCATCAGTGCAGTCAATAATGCAATGTTTGAGCAGTGTAAAGTATCTTTCATCATGCAGAGGTGAATGTGGGGGGTAGAGCGGCCCACTGGCTTAGCCCTAGTGCATGTTCTCAGACAGAAAATGCATACTAATAAAAGAATGTACGCCTGGAACACCTATGGTGTTAACAGGGTGCAAGACTCAAAAATATACAACTAAACAATAGGATAAAGAGTTGCACACCAGTCACAATGTATAGGGGAATAATGAAACGCAGAACTGCTATGGGAATGCTAGACTGAAAAATACAATGGACTATCTGAAAATCATAAAAAACATGAAAATGGAATATGCATAACTGCTATGAACAGGTGTTCCAGACGTACATTTTTTAATTAGTATGCATTTTCTGTCTGAGAACCCTGCCCCACCCATAGCCATGTGTCTTATTTCACATATATAGCTTGGTCCTTTGCTTCCCATACAGAGCAAGTTTTTAACTGCAGGTGAGGTTACACATAGGTTAGGGACCCCAAAAATAGAGATTACCTTGGCGTTTGGTTTTGGGGCTCCTTTGCATTGATCAATACAATGGCTAAACATCTCTCATTCCTATTATTTATAGCAGTTATGCATATTCCATTTTCATGTTTTTCACTTTTTTTCCATTGTAATATATATATATATATATATATATATATATATATATATATATATATATACACTAGGTGTACTCCCCGGCTTCGCCCGGGTTAATAACTGATGTTAACAAAATAGAATGTATTAACAAAAATGTGTTCTGCACACAAAAAACACAAAACAAATGGATATAAATGTAATTATGTCTGTCTCCCCATCTGTACGTCTGAATATATCTCTCTGTCTCTCTCTCTATCTCTTTGTCTGTCTGTCTCTTTCCCTGTCTGTCTCTGACTGTCTCTTCCCCTGTCTGTCTATCTATCTCTGTCACTTTCCCTGTCTGTCTCTTTCCCTCTCTTTCCCTGTCTGTCTGTCTCCCTGTATCTGTCTATTTGTCTGTGTCTGTCTCTTTACCTGTCTGTGTCTGTCTCTTTCCCTGTCTGTCTCTTTCCCTGTCTGTCTGTCTCCCTGTATCTGTCTCTGTCTCTTAGTCTGTCTCTTAACCTGTCTCGCTCTTAACCTCTCTTTCCCTATCTGTCTCTTTCCCTGTCAGTCTGTCTCTTTGTCTGTCTCTTTGTGTCTGTCTCTTACCCTATGTCTGTTTCTTTCCCTGTCTGTGTCTGCCTCTTTCCCTGTCTGTGTCTGTATCTTTCCCTGGCTTCATTGTGACACGCCAACATTCCATTTAAGGGCGTGGCTGCGCATTCTTCTGAAGTTCTGGCTGCACTGTGGCTCCCAGCTCCATTCGCTTTAATGGAGGCAGGTTTTTTGGTGAATAACTGTAAAGAGTGGGGTTAAAATTTCCCCTCAAAACATAGCCTATGACGCTCTCGGGGTCCAGAAGTGTGAGTGTGCAACATTTTGTGGCTGTAGCTGCGACGGTGCAGATGCCAATCCCGGACATACACACACACACACATACATACATACATACATACACATACACACATTCAGCTTCATATATTAGATATATTGTATCCATTCCATAGTCCATTGTATTTTTCAGTCTAGCATTCCCGTAGCAGTTCTGCTTTTCATTATTCCCCTATACATGGTGACTGGTGTGCAACTCTTTATCCTATTGTTTAGTTGTATATTTTTGAGTGTTGCACCTTGTTCACACCATAGGTGTTCTAGACGTACATTTTTTAATTTTTCCAATAAAAAAGCTAATCTTAATCAATTTTAACTTTATTTTTAAAGTGTTTAGACCCAGGTCCTCTGTGCCTTGGCATTTACCTAGATGACCATCAGGCCCGATGATGCCCCCTGTGAATATGAGCACTGTAGTGGTACTAGTCGCCTCCTAGAGAAAGACTGTGTACGTGCAATGGCATTTTCCCTTTAAAACCAGTGGCAGAAAACAATTCTGAAAATATGAGCAAAGCTGCAGTGGATAGGATAATTTCTTCATCTGCTTCCTTTTCAGAGGCATCATATAAATTATGTGCTATGATTAGATATTGAATCAAGAAAAAGTAAGTTCTATTTTCCTAAGTAGCTTACCTTGTGTGTAATGATTTGTCCGCTGCTATACATGAGTTCCTGTAATTTGTCCATGATGGATGGACACAAGAGAACATCGGCTTTTTATCGTTCAGAGCCCTTTTCACTGGAAAAGTAATACTCCATTTTGCACAGTCATGTTCTGATTGATTGCATATCCCTTCCCCCAACACATATTTTCCAGCAGTGTCATCTTCTCCTCTGACGTATCGCACTGATGTAATCCAGACGGATCCTTAAGAGAATCTTCTGTGCTGGAAAATCAATAAGTCTGGCCAATGTGTTTTTCACATAAGTTGTTTGGCCAGAAGCCAATGTGCCCTCCGCCTGTCCCCCCGACTCTCCACGATGACACCAAAACATGCGGCCATATTATTACTCGTGGAGCTCGGAGATCTCAATTATCAACAAAATAGAAGTGTAAGATATATTGTACACCGCGTGCAGAATTATTAGGCAAGTTGTATTTTTGATGATTTTTTTTATTATTGACAACAACTATGTTCTCAAGACTCATAAATATCAAAGCCTAATATTTCTGGAAGTTGGAGTGGTTTTTTTTTTTAGATTTGGCTATCTTAGGAGGATTTTGTTTGTGCAGGTGACTATTACTGTGCAGAATTATTAGGCAACTTAATAAAAGCCAAATCTATTCCCATCTCACTTGTTTATTTTCACCAGGTAAACCAATATAACTGCACAAAATTTAGAAATAAACATTTCTGGCATGCAAAAACAAAACCCCAAAAAATTTAGTGACCAATATCGCCCCCTTTCTTTCTGATGACACTCAGCAGCCGACCATCCATAGATTCTGTCATTGCTTGATCTGTTTACGATCAACATTGCGTGCAGCAGCCACCACAGCCTCCAGACACTGCTCCCAGAGGTGGACTGTTTTCCCTCCCTGTAGGTCTCACATTTTATGAGGGACCACAGGTTCTCTATTGGGTTCAGATCAGGTGAACAAGGGGGCCATGTCATTATTTTTTCATCTTTTAGACATTTACTGGCCAGCCAGGCTGTGGAGTAGTTGGATGCATGTGATGGAGCATTGTCCTTCAGGAAAATCATGTTTTTCTTGAACGATACCGACTTCTTCCTGTACCACTGCTTGAAGAAGTTGTCTTCCAGAAACTGGCAGTAGGTCTGGGAGTTGAGCTTCACTCCATCCTCAACCCGAAAAGGTCCCACAAGTTGATCTTTGATGATCCCAGCCCATACCAGTCCCCACCTCCACCTTGCTGGTGTCTGAGTCGGAGTAGAGCTCTCTGCGCTTTACTGATCCAGGCTCTGGCCCATCCATCTGCCCATCAAGAGTCACTCTCCTTTCATCAGTCCATAAAACCTGTGAAAAATCAGTCTTAAGATATTTCTTGGCCCAGTCTTGAGGTTTTATCTTCTGTTTCTTGGTCAGAGGTGGTGGTTTTCAGCCTTCCTTACCTTGGCCGTGTCCCTGAGTATGGCACCCCTTGTGCTTTTTGATACTCCTGTAACGTTGCAGCTCTGAAATATGGACAAACTGGTGGCAAATGGCATCTTGGCAGCTTCACGCTTGATTTTCCTCAATTCATGGGCAGTTATTTTGCGCCTTTTTTGCCCAACACGCTTTTTGCGACCCTGTTGGCTATTTGCCATGAAACGCTTGATTGTTTTGTGATCGCGCCTCAAAAGTTTGGCAATTTCAAGACTGCTGCGTCCCTCTGCAAGACATTGCCCAATTTTGGACTTTTCAGAGCCCGTCAAATCTCTCTTCTGACCCATTTTGGCAAAAGGAAAGGAAGTTGCCTAATAATTAAGCACACCTTATATAGGGTGTTGATGTCATTACGCCGCACCCCTCCTCATTACAGAGATGCCATCACCTGATTTACTTAATTGGTAGTTGTCTCTCAGCCTATACAGCTTGGAGTAGGACGACAATAACAAGTATCATGTGATCAAAATACTCATTTACCTAATATTTCTGCACACAGTGTAGTAATGTCCCCATCCTGGTCCCTATATTGTAATTATGTCCCCCATCCTGGTCCTCATCTTGTAGTAATGTCCCCATCCTGGTCCCTATATTATAATTATATCCCCCATCCTGTTCCTCATCTTTTAGTAATGTTCCCATCTTAGTCCTCCTCTTGTAATCTCCCCAAGTTTCTTCTCACCTGTCCTCCGTCTTTCGGCATCCTCTTTTCTGTACATTTGGCCCACAGGCACCATAGACCACTTGACAATTGCAGCCCAGTCCAGAGTGCCGCTGTCAGCACATTATTGCAGTTTAATTGAAATGTCTTGCCATACCGCATGTAGACACAGCTATACCAATGCCAGCCATGGGCCAATCAGTGGCCAGGAACTGACATCAGAATCTGACGTCAGCTGCTGGCCTCTGATTGTCTGGCGCTGCCAATACAGTTTAATTGAATTTAAATAAAGTGCTGACAGCGGCGCTCTAGACCGGCCTGCAATCATCAAGGGGTCTACGGAGTCTACGGGCAATGTGTTTGAGTTCCCTGGTTTACAGCTTGTATAAAAGTGTAAATTTGGTGCCCTGTAAATAGCCTCACACACAGCCATTAATGTCTAAACCGCTGGCAGCAAAGTGAGTACACCCCTAAGTGAGAATGGCCAACTTGTGCCTTTGGTGTGAATGTTTTGTGTGGCTGTCATTATTTGCCAGCACGGCCTTAACTCTCTTGGGCCTGGAGGTCACTAGAGCTGGATCCTTTTCCATCCACCATGATGACACCCCAGAGCTGGTGGATGTTACAGACCTCACACTCGCACACCTTCCATCTGAGGAGGCTCCACAGATGCTCCATAGGGTTTAGGACTGGAGACGCTCAGCCGGTTCAGCACCTTTACCCTCAGTTTATTTAGTGAGGCAGTGGTGGTCTTGGAGATGTTTAGCGTCGTTAACATGGTAGAATATGGAGGGAGGGGATCCTGCTCTGCTCTAGTGTCACAGGACATGTTGGCATTCATGGTTCCCTCAATGAACTGTAGCCCCCACAGCCGGCAGCAATCATGCAGCTCCAAACCATGACCCTCTACCACCATGCTTGACTGTAGGCAGGACACACTTGCCTTTATACACCTCACCTGGAGCCGCTGCACACTGACACCATCTGACCCAAATAAGTTTATCTTGGTCTCATCAGACCACAGGATGGTTCCAGTAATCCATGTCCTTAGTCTGCTTGTCTTCAGCAAACTATCTGCGGATTTCTTGTGCATTATCTTTAGAAAAATCTTCCTTCTGGGATGACAGCCATGCAGAGCAATGTGCTGCAGTGTGAGGTGTATGGTGTGAGCACTGAGAGACGTATTCCCCACCTCTGTAACCTCTGCAGCAATGCTGTCCGCACTAATACATCTACTCTTTCTTGACTGCTCTTGATCGGCGACATGCGGCGCTATAGACCTGATCCTCCACAAAGGACCTGCAGTCCTTCATATGATGCCCTCCTCTGGTCTGATGCATCCCCCTAATGAAGGCTAGCATCAAAACGCGCTTCCGGGTCAGGCGCCATTCCAAAAGGAGGAGGACCACATGGGTAATATTACATCTGTCACTTTATTTGATCCCCGTGCTACTGACCTGCTCTTTACATTCATCCTGCTCGGCACTGTATATGAATATGTACCATGTCACTTGGCTTGAGAATATCTGGGATTTATCTGTTTGCATTTAGTGTTGTTTCCCTCATCTCCTGCTGTTATTGTGTGACACGTTATAGATTTTTACCCTTTTACTTGATTGTTTTGCTGTCAGTAAAGGATTGGTCTTCCTTCTGGAGCTTGGAACAGAGGGGTTTGTTCATCTAATCAGTTTATACAGTAGATATTGAGAACTCCCTAAGATTGGGATATTCTGGATGAACACTCTCAAATTATATTCCCATCAAAGAAAGTAATGGAACAATAGGAGATTCCAAACCTTCCACATCGGCAGCCGGAGGGAACGTGGATCCTTGTGTCGATGCCTTCTCGTCTACTTTACATGACTCTTCTCGTAGCCGGTGACAGCGGTGATGAGTATGAGGTGGAGCCGTCTGAAGCCAAGCATCGTCCTCCATTGCATCCATCCTCCTCTAGTTAATGGCTTTCAGATATGTTCAGTAAACAGATGTCTACAATATGCCGTCTGACCACGGGGTACATAGGATTGTTCTCACAGAGAATTTTGACTATGTTGTGATATACCACAATGGCAGTGACTGGTCATTGATGAGGCAGCATGACTAAAGAAGTGTTAGACGCCTCGCTGTACTGCACATGTGGCACCAGATGGGCGACATTGCTGTGTTATGCACAGGCTGTATCGGCATTAATATTGTACTGCATCGCACTGGTATTGTGTATGGACCACCACATTGCTGTATCACACATACTGGTACTATGTATGGACCACCATAGTGCTGCATCACACATACTGGTATTGTGTATGGACCACCATAGTAATGCATCTCACATACTGGTATTGTGTATAGACCACCGCAGTGCTGTATCACACATACTGGTATTGTGTATAGACCACCGCAGTGCTGTATCACACATACTGGTATTGTGTATGGACCACCACAGTGCTGTATCACACATACTGGTATTGTGTATGGACCACCACAGTGCTGCATCTCACATACTGATATTGTGTATGGACCACCACAGTGCTGCATCATACATACTGGTATTATGTATGGACCACCACAGTGCTGCATCATACATACTGGTATTGTGTATGGACCACCACAGTGCTGCATCGCACTAGTATTGTGTACGGACCACCACAGTGCTGTATCATGTATCGCCCCGCGGTCGCGGCTGCGACCGCCGAGCCGCTCGGATCCGTGTTCACGTTCTACGGGTGGTGGCTCGAGCCTCTCACGGACCCGGGGGTCACGTCGCTCTGCAAGGGGGGTTGGCGTTACACACGGGGGATGCGTGTATTTGGTTTTTGGGATGATTGTTCGTGACGCCACCCACGGGTTGTGGTGATGGTGGACACCACCGCTGCGGTGAAGGTACTCCCGGGAGCGGTGTAGTGGCGCAGCTAGGTCTTGACCGCTCCGTGGGTAGGGGATGTTGATCCCGGGGCCCGGTCGGGCTGTGGGCAGGGGTGCAGGGCGCAGTGTTGTGGTGCAGCGCGGTGCGGTGCCTGATTGCACTGTTGTACTCACGATTAAACCACACAGAGTCACTGGTAAACCAAACGGAGGAATGAACGGGGCCCGCAGCCGGCTGCAGCTTCCTAGTCGGGTTGGCAATGTCCGCCTTTTTCCTGCACCTGTGTTTGTAGTGTGACCACTGTGCCTGGGCACTGGTAGTCCGCTCCCCGGCGTGTATGTGTTGTAGGAGCCCCTGTTTTCCGCAGGTGCTGGCCCTTGGATCTCTGGCGGTGGCTACTATCCGAACGGGTTGGGCTGTTGCCTTCAAACGGGACTTTGGTGGGAATGAACCCCTGAGGTCCAAATCGCAATCATTAATTCGACTATGGTGGTGGCATATAGCCTAGTTCGGGGTCTGAGTACCTTGCCTGGTGCTCCGGTATCCTGTTAGTTCCCCGGTTCGGTTCCGGCGGGCCACTACCCTGTCCCGGTCCCTCACAGTTCCGCTGGTCGTGTTCCCGGTCTCCTGCAGGCGGCCACTGCCGTCTGCCTGCCTGACTGTCTGGACCGTCTGTCCAGTCTGACTGTCTGAACTCCACTCCTTGGCTGAAACTCAACTGTTTTCCTGCCTCAGGCCAGCAGACTTCTCGGGGGGCGTGTCTTTCCGCCTGACTCCGTCCACCTGGTGTGCCTGTCTAACGCTGAGGGAGGCAATCAGGTCTTTGTGGTAGACTGGTGGTACCTTTCTATTGTGGGGGTGTATGTGGTGAGTGTTGTGACCTGTGACCCCTGGGTTCCAGGGCGTCACATATCACACATACTGGTATTGTGTATGGACCACCACAGTGCTGTATCACACATACTGGTATTGTGTATGGACCACCACAGTGCTGTATCACACATACTGGTATTGTGTATGGACCACCACAGTGCTGTATCACACATACTGGTATTGTGTATGGCCCACCACAGTGCTGTATCACACATACTGGTATTGTGTATGGCCCACCACAGTGCTCGAATTGCATATATGTGTAGGGGCCATCACAATTGTGATTTGCATGGTCTAGTATGAAATATGTGGAAATATAAGAAAATCAATCATTACATCAACCTCAAGGAAGTTATTAATTAGAATAATACCAGGGCTACAGGTGTCCTTCGTCTTCTATATCACCGTGCCAGATTTCAGGTTACGTAAGGTTCAGACACAGGAATCATACGCTTCCAGCCCCTCCTGCAGATTGCCAGACTGCTCCTCTGACAGGGGGATTGCTTTATGACTCCATAAAAGCAGCGAGGAACAGTCTGTTTCCTTCACGTTCTGCCATATGAATTAATTGTGTAAAAGCCGCTCTCTGAGCTTTCTTCATCTGCTAAAGCTGTATATAAGTTCTTTAATCACTTTCCAACTAGAAAGCACCACCTCAAGCGATCGTTCTGCGGCTTCTCCCTCCACCCAACCTCTTCTGTAGCTGCACGTTCAGTATAGAATAAGCCTCTCTACCCCTCACCCCAGTGACAGCTGAAAAGTACAACTGTCAGCCCCATGTAAAACAACGCCTGTGTCTTTAAATATTATGAGATACAAAGTTCCTTTACAATGTGTGATTTTATGTATGTGTTTCTTTATAAAGTTGTGGTGGGTGTATGTCATGCACCTTTCAATGGACATCTATAGAAGTCTTCTAGGTAAAGATATTCATAACATATGGATGAAGTGTCAAATATGTCCAACCAGCAGAGATTGTGCTGCATATAACGTGACACGTGCTGGTCAATTGTCACGCTACGTATGGGGAAGGGGGAGATGATGACCCCTGACCAAACCTTCCGGTGGCTTACCTGACTAAGGCTGCTTTCACACCTCCGGTTTCTGCAATGCGGCACAATCCGGCACTTTGCAGGAAAATCGCAACCGTTTTTTTTTTTGCTGCCGGTTGCATTTTTTCTGCATAGACTTTAATTAGTGCCGCATTGTGCCGCAAGGCCTTGCGTTCCATCCGGTTTTTGCCGCATGCGGCAGATTTAGCCGATGCGGCGGCCGGATGGAACGTTGCCTGGCACGTTTTTTCATGCGGCAAAAAAAAACCGCATCGCGCCGCATTCGGCCGATGCGGCGCATTTTTCAATGCATGCCTATGGCGGCCGGATGCGGCGCGATGCGGCAAAAACCGCATCCAGCCGACGCATACGGTTTTTGCCACTGCGCATGCTCAGTAGCATGCCGCAAGCGGCAAAAACCGGACGGGCCGCAAAGGAAAAACTTATGAAAAGGATGCGGTGTTTTCACCGCATCCGTTGCATAGCTTGCACAGCCGGATTGAGCCGCAGAGCTCAAGCCGGATGTGTGAAAGCAGCCTAACCTAGATAGGTTTGCACCTATGCGCCGAGCAGGAAACCTGACCCTGACCTGGGCCCAAGTTAGAGAACAGATGGGATGAGAGCTAAGTCAACCCCACTAAGCTCTAAAGAAGGGAAATAGACACAGGGGAAAGTAAACAAATAACTTATCTCCCGTATGATTCACAGAGAGGTACAGCAACGAACAACAATGTTTCTTCAGATGGATACAAGCTGACTGCTTGCATCCAGGGCCTGTAGAGGTTTTTTACTCTATCACCAGCAAAGACCAAGGGGGAATGAGCGTATTTAAGGACACCAAGGGAAGTGCTGGTGGCTAACAGCTGAAAGGTGAGGAAATCTGCAGGGTCCTAAAAGGAAAGGGATAAATCCCAAGCAGAGATGAAAAAAATGTCAGGGAGCAGTTTGTGTAGCCAAATGCTGCGACCTTCTACAGCCAGACACCACTGGACTGTTTGTCAAGCTTGTCACACTCGTGACATCAATAGATGCATGGGGTATCGATCTCTGGAAGGTGCCCATCACATTGGCTCCTGTTGGCTCTTTTCAACATTTGCCAGATAATAACTACCACTTTATAGCGATCAATGGGCATCACAATAGTTAAGACAAATGCTTTTCGGACTAAAACTTTCTACAAGAAACAAACAGACATGGAGGAATGAATAGAACATCGGAGTATACATCTATTCTCCTAATTTTTAGTGTGTGTATGTATGTATGTATATATATAATATAATTTATTTATATTTATTTAATATATATTTATCTATTTAATATATATAATATATATTAATATATATTATATCAATAATATATATATTAATACATATTATATATATAATATATATTAATATATATATATTATATATATATATATATGTTTCATATATAATATATATATATAATATATTTCATATGTATATATACAATATATGTATTTATTCAATATATATATATATATATATATATATATATATATATTAATATATATTTTATATATATACATATATATATATCTATGGTGTTTCACAGTTTTAAGGATGAAAGAAGACACAGGTCTATCGAGTTCTATACGACTATAGGGGGTAGCAGGGGGCATTCTCGCTTCAGACATGTAGTGAATGCTGTACGCATGTATAAATAATGTCGCAGTATATAAAATGGTAAGGGCCGAGGGGTCTCTCCCCTGCCTTTATCGTGGTCTATACGTGGAAGGACTTTCTTTTCAATCACTGATCTGGTTCCTGGCCCAATTCTCCTATAAAATTTGTTCTATATTTTGAGGACGTTTTTCTTTGAGACGTCTCCATGCATCTGCTTCCTTCTTATGGATGTGTACTGTCCATTAAATACATATATTATCCTGAGTTATTACAAAAGGCTTGATCGTGTAGCTAAAGCCAAAAACTGTAGAAATTAGTAATAAACTGATTAATACTCCTCTTGTTTCTGTTGTGAATGCACAGGATTCCCAATGGAATTGAAATTAATGAGTGAGATCTCTAAAGGGCATTTTCCCCATTAGAAGTTCTGGTAATTTCTGCAGACGAGTAATAGGAGTTGCAGAGGTCTGATCACCTCCGTTTCTCATGGTAGGAACACTCCATAAAATATCTCCCATTTAGAACATTTTTAAAGGGGTGTCCAGTAGGAACATATCACTAACAAGGAGTTCAGGTGATTTAGGCCCCCCCCCCGGGTCAGTAGTTATTGTTGGGGAAGGTAGTCGGCAGGTTCTCAGGTTATTAGACACACACTACTTTTTCTTTTTATGCCCAGAGGCATGTGGTCAGGAGTCCAGTTGGGTAAAAAGTTTTCAAGTGACTTCATTGTATAGAGTTTATTTTTTTAATCTAATATATAAAGCTGAGTGTATGTATGTGTGTATGTCCGCTAAAAGAATCTGCACCGTCGCATTTACATTCACAAAATTTTGCAGAGACGCCTCATGTGACTCAGGGAACGTCGTACACTGTTTTGACAGGAAAATGTAACCTCGCGCTTTACAGTTACTCTCCAAAAACCTGCCTCCATTAAACTGAATGGAGCTGGGAGCTGCAAGTTATTAATATCAGCTGTGATTTGTTCCTATAGCAACCAAGGACATTCATATTATAAAAAGCTTATGTGTGAGGTAATATGATGTCAATGGGGAGACTGACACAAACTGAGAGACAGACAGGCACAGACAGACAGGGAAAGAGACAGACAGACAGATAGTAAAAAAAAAAAGCCAGACAGACACACAGAAAGACACACGGGGAAAGAGACAGACAGAGAGAGACAAAGACAGAGAGAGAGACAAAGAAATACAGAGACAGACGGGGAAAGAGGCAGACGGGGACAGAGGCAGACGGGGACAGAGGCAGACGGGGACAGAGGCAGACGGGGACAGGGGCAGATGGGGACAGAGGCAGAGAGAGAGACAAAAGATACAGAGAGAGACAAAGAAATACAGAGACAGATGGGGAAAGAGACAGACTGGGAAAGAAATAGAGAGAGACAGACACAGACAGACATGGATAGAGACAGAGACACACATAGACAGAGGCACACATAGACAGAGGCACACATAGACGGAGACAGACACAGAGACCGACAGAGGGACAGAGACAGACGACACAGAGACCTAGGAGAGAGACAGACAGACACACAGACAGAGACTGGGAGAGAGACAGAGAGACAGTTACTATCCCGGGCAACGCCGGGTACTACAGCTAGTTTTAGATAAAGCCTACAATCAGCATGTCCCATCTTCACGATCCCACCTAACAGGTCCAGTAACCCCCGTTACAGTATGGATCGGTGGCATCACCTGCCAATAACAAACATAACAATTCTTAGAAATGCTGATCAGTTCACCGTCTGCTTAGGCTAAGTTCACATTTCCGTTGTTTTGTATCAGTCACATGCGTCGCTTGATGCATGTGACTGATGCGCTGTACAACGCTGTACAACGGATGACAAAGAACAGAATTCTTTGTCGGATTCCGTTGTGTGCGGGGGGCGGAGTTCGGGGGGGGGAGCCGAGCGGGGCCGTGGCACTGAGGACGTCAGTGCCGCAGGGACTGCAGGACAGGTGAGTGTGTGTGTGTGTGTGTATACACACATGCTGAATGCGGGAGGGGGCGGAGCCGAGCGGGGGGCGGGGCCAGGCGCTGAGGATGTCTGGCAGTGCTGCGGTCTGCATGGCTGGGGACAGGTGAGTGTATGTGTGAGTGAGTGAGTGAGTGTGTGTGTGTGTGTACATACATGTGCGGAGTGCGGGAGGGGGCGGGGCCGAGCGGGGAAGTGTCGGCCTCCCTGCACACGTAACCAGACTAAATATCGGGTAACAGCAAAGCACCTGATGTTTACCTTGGTTACGGGCCTACACCGCTTAGCGCTGGCTCCTTGCACCGTAACCAGGGTAAATATCGGGTAACCAACCAAAGCTGGTTACGTGTGCAGGGAGCCAGAGAGCATGCACAGCGAAATCCGACGGATCGCGCTGCTCAAAAAACGTTACATGCTGCGTTCCTCCCGCCCGGCGGTCAGTCGTTCCACGACTGATCAGTCGGGCGGAGGGTGCAACGCAGCATCATCAGTCACAATCCGCTGCTCATACAAGTCTATGGGAGCGTCGGAATCCGCTAAACGGATTCCGTTGTTTACAAGAGCAGCGGATTGTGACTGATACATTTTAGCGGAAATGTGAACTTAGCCTTATATCGGGGGCAGAAATCTGTAAAATCTTCTCATGTATCAGTATGAGTATGTGTGGAGCAGGACAGAGCCTTGTTTATATCAGGCGTGTTGCTTCTTACATTGAAATACATGTGAGGTTATGACCGGATTCTTTTCTAATTGTATTTAATTTTTTTTCTTGTAAAGCCCAGATTTCAGAAGTTTCATCAATGTCGCCGGAATACATATAGTCCGCATGGATTATGGATTCTGTACTGATCTCCCCCGATCCGCTCTGCCCGGCGCTGACTCCACATCCCTATTAGTCAGTGACGCGTCTCCATTCTCATCACTTTCAGGTGGGAGGTGGATTTATTTCTGAATGATAAAAAAGTATTTTGTGAACTCATCTTAGAACTTGTAGGATGTTGATCTGTATAATGGAAACAAAAGGGCTTTCAATGCGGCAGAAACAAGTCAGGACAGAGATTCCTCCAGGACCTTGTACAGCGGCTTCACAGGAATCTGTATATTCTCCAAGAACCTTAATGCCTGGCAATGCAAAACCCCATCTTAAGGATCCTTTCTTTATTGTCTTGGTATTAATAAGCAGATATACCCTTCTCTCCACTGTAAGTGCCAGACCTGATGAAGGACAAAGCAAGTGGCTGAATATTTATTATGGAGGTTGAAGGAGTATTTCACTGTGAACAATGCCTTTCATAATAATACGTTTGGTTTTGGGTCCTCCAATAATTGTAATCTATTGCAAAAACCTGTATCAAGTGGTTAATTTATGACACCTATATAAGTGTCCTGGTGAAGTCCATCATGTGTGCTATCTCCTCCATCCGGATCATAGGTGAAGTTCTTAGACAAAGATTCGCATCCAATTGTGCTGGGAAAACTTTGAGTAAAAATTGTTAAGGCGGCTTTCACACTACGTTTTTTTAACGCACAAACTGATCCAGTGCAAATGCGTTTTCATTTCAATGCATTTGCAATGGACTCGCGTCAACATGCGTTCACCTGCGCTTGCATGCATTATAGTGAGGATCCATCGACTTGCAGTTTTTTAACATTTTTCAAAAACGCTACTTGTAGCGTTTTTGAGCTGCGTCCAAATACTGCAAATTGTTGGATCCTGACTATACTGCACGCAAACGTATGTGAACGCTGGCATGCTGATAGACAGGATCCTGCTTGCTCTACTGAGCATGCCCAGAAACCAGCCTCGGGTGATCAGTCTCTCTCCTCCTCCCTCTCTGTCTCTCTCCCCCTCCCTCTCTGTCTCTCTCCCCCTCCCTCTCTGTCTCTCTCCCCCTCCCTCTCTGCCTCTCTCCCCCTCCCTCTCTCCCCCTCCCTCTCTGTCTCTCTCCCCCTCCCTCTCTGTCTCTCTCCCCCTCCCTCTCTGTCTCTCTCCCTCTCTCCCCCTCCCTCTCTGTCTCTCTCCCCCTCCCTCTCTGTCTCTCTCCCCCTCCCTCTCTGTCTCTCTCCCTCTCTCCCCCTCCCTCTCTGTCTCTCCCCCCCTCCCTCTCTCCCCCTCCCTCTCTCCCCCTCCCTCTCTGCCTCTCTCTCCCTCCCTCTCTGCCTCTCTCTCCCTCTCCTCTCTCTCTCCCCCGCCTGAGAGCTGCAGACACCCGTAACCAAGGTAAATATCGGGTAACCAAGCAAAGCGCTTCTCTTAGTTACCCGATGTTTATGTTGGTTACATGTGCAGGGAGCAGGCGGCCCGGCTCCTAGTAGCTGCCGATGCTCGTAACCAAGGTAAATATCGGGTATCCAAGCAAGTTACCCGATGTTTACCTTGGTTACGAGCCTCCGCAGCTGTCAGAAGCCGGCTCCCAGTCTATCACGTTCAGTTCCACTGACTCCCGATCACATGACTCCAATGCCCGCCCATAAACTTAAAGTGACAGGATCCTGCAAAATAACACATGCGTTTGCATGCGTTTTTTTGCTGTAAAAGCAGGATCCGCTATTACAGCAAAAAAAAACGTTCATGACGCATGTTAAAAAAACGTAGTGTGAAAGCAGCCTAAATTGATACAGGGGTGTCCAGTATTCTGCCATTGATTACCTATCCCTAGGATCAGTCTCCATAAGGTCACCAACTCTGACCACAGCTGGATGTAAACTGTACAGAGGGATCCCCACCACTCCATATAATAGTGCATGGTCATCAATGTCATTGTAGTCGAAAACCAATTTTCTGAGCGGATAATCTATTAGAATAAATCACATTTTGCATTATACCCCAGAGTTGGATTTTCTGTTCTGCTTTGCTTTATTGGAAACTGTCATGGCATCTTGTGGAAGATACGTCCAATTAGGATGAGGAGAAACTGCAAAATAGATGTCATTTATGTCATATCCTTGATTAAAGGACCTACAGAGTTCTCAGTCTGGGGCCAATCAATAAGTTGTGGTAAAGCTTTTGATACCAGTAAAATATACGTTGCCTTTTTCGTGCACGAAACAGTCCTAGAACTGTGATTATCCCGGAACAGATTTTGATAGAACATACAGTAGAGACCAAAAGTTTGGACACACCTCATTTTCCATCTACAATTTTCAGAGTCATGAAAATAAAAAAAAAACTCTTTGAATGAGAAGATGTGTCCAAACTTTTGGTCTGTACTGTATAAATCACAAATTTGTTAATATTTTGCAACATCCAAGATGGAAAATGAATATTTTAAAGGTGACAAGTTTCTTGCTGCTCTCAGAAGGTCCGGCAGGTGTTCAGTAACGCTCCGGAAAACATGGCGTCCTCTGAGCAGATCCAGATGTGGATCGTGGCCGTGAGCTGGAATCATGCCGGACTTTACATTCCCTTTTTATAATATCATTACGTCGTGCTACTAGTCATTCTTGGAGCAGCTCAGCTTGTAGTGCGTTTTATTGAGAGAATATTTTGGATGTCAAATGTAACAAAGATCTTTCTTTTCTTCGTGTTAGAAAACTGTAATCTAGATTTTTTTTTTTGTTTTCCCACCATTTCTGGATAGTGAAAGCCATTCCTGTGCTACGCCAAAAAGTTTGATTGTTCTCAGTGAGAGAAACACAATTATAATTTTGTAGTTGTGATACATTTTAATGGCTAACTAAACTAAAATAAAATGGTGTTACAAAGCAAGCTTTCCAGACTTCTCAGGTCCCTTCATCAGGCGTGATATGAGAAAATATCAACTGGCTAACACGGTACCAAAACCTTTTCACTTGTGACTAAAATATCTGAAGAAACAAAAATATATACACAAACCGAGCAGAAGGATGGCATAATAAAAAGACATTTAAATAAATAAACACTGAGCTTAGAAAGAGAATCCTTAATTAGCTTTGATTGGTGGTGTGAAAGGTTTATTGTCCCAATATCCTTGTAGGATCAGAGGTTTGGTGCCCTAGCAGTCTCTGGAACAGATTCCTCAGATTTTGTAGTGTGTCATAAATCCTCCTGACAGGTCGATTCCTGTGTCCACAGAGTTAAACATTGTAATGAATTTGTATTCCCAGACCCTTTGATGATTTTGTGATCTGAAGTTGCCTTTTAATATGACGACTTTCATGTGGTTTATGTTGTGTCCTGAAGTACAGAAATGTTTGGCCACAGGTAAATGGGTTTTTTTTTGTCTGTAATTGTGTGGCTGTGAGATCTCATCCTTGCTCTTATGCGGGCGTCACACGGTACGATATATCGGGCGATATGTCGGCAGGGTCACGTCGTAAGTGCCGCACATCCGGCATCGTTTGATATATCGTAGCGTGTGACCGCTACGAGCGACGGTGAACGAGCAAAAATACTCACCTTATCGTTGCTCGTTAACACGTCGCTCATTTTCAAAAAGTCGTTTCATCTTCTGCGCGCCGGTTATTTATCGTTCCCGAGGCATAACACATCGCTCCGTGTGACACCCCGGGAACAATGAACACAGCTTACCTGCGTACCGCCGGCAGTGCGGAAGGAAGGAGGTGGGTGGGATGTTTACGTCTCGCTCATCTCCGCGTCTATTGGCCGGCGGCTGTGTGACGTCGCTGTGACGCCGAACGTCCCTCCCCCTTCAGGAAGAGGATGTTCACCGCCCACAGAGAGGTCGTCAGGGAGGTAAGTACGTGTGACGGGGGGGGTTAACGATGACGACGGGGGTGGGTGCGATCCCTCGTGTGATCGCACGATAGCTCGTCCCGTGTGACGCCCGCATAAGTCTCTGTCCTGTTTTCCCAACATAGAGACCCCCAATAGGACATATAGTGCACAGGGTTAAGTACACCACGTTGGATGAGGAACATGGTACCCAAACATTTTCTCTTGTAACTCCAAAAAGTGCCGCAGATTCTCCACAGCACATGAGAGATTTTGTAGCGTCTCTTTGTAAATTGTATCTTTGGAAATGGGCAGGTAAAACACACAGGAAACCGTTGTGTGTGAACTCGGCCTGCAGGTTTTATATATTTTGCTGACACTTTTTTTTTTCTCATGGTCTAGTAGAAGAGGTAGAAAAAAGAAGCCTCCATTAGGCAGCGACATCCGCATCATCCTCTGAGAACAGATCCCAGCCTTGGTCTTTTCTCAGATAATAAATACCATGTTTCCTATAAGTTTTCTGAAGGATTGTGAAATGATAAAGATATTAAGTGCTGATTACTCATGAGGGAAACATCCCTGCACTTCAAAGGAGGCCGGGTACTTGGCTTTATTACTGCCGCTTTCAAGTTAAATGAGAAAAATAAAACTGTATCTACGTGAGCTCCGCTGTCTAGGAACCAGAGAATAAGATGGAAAACCTCAGTGTGGATTACAGGGGGTCCACGCTGCAGCCGTCCGGCCAACTACAGGGGCTTATAAAGAGCAGATCTTGCATCGGAGTCCCCTACATCCGCGCTGAAGAATTTGTGCCCATTGTGTAGAGGTTGCACTTTACATCGCAACTCCATGAAATCGGCAAAAGGCAACATGCATGTGTATGGCATGTACAGATACAAAGGAAAAATGTTTTGCCAGTTCCGTTCAGTAATCCCCTCTCCTCTTTTTTGGCATTTGCCAAGTTTTTATATTAAAGTCTCTGGACTTTTACTGGTGCTTCCCCGAGGAGATATTTGAGCCGGCGGGATCACTGAAGCTTAAAGGGAACCAAACATCAGGATTTTCGTGTATAAGCTGCAGCCAGTGCAGTGCTGGCACTATCATGCACAGTGTGTACATACCATTAGGGTGCAGCTCGGGTGATTAGTCAGTGAAATACAACTTTATAAAGTTTGAAATTTCGTGCACTTTTTGATTGACGTGTGCACCTCTCTGTTAATGTCCGGGTGGGTTATGCAGCAGTTCCCCGCCCCCCCACCAGCCTGTTCCTCCCTCTCTCCTGATGTCCGGGCGGGTTATGCACGTGTTCCCCGCCCCCCCGCGCCGCCTGTTCCTCCCTCCCTCCCTCTGGCTGTATGTAAATATCTAATCTTCAGAAACATGGCGCCGGAGTGGGCCTCTGCGCATAGCGCTTATCTCCGGCGCCATGTTTCTGAAGCCCCCGCATTTCACAACTTGGTGTCTGTGAGGGCGGCGCATGCGCCCTCGTTTCTTCACAGCCCGTTGTGACCGCGGGAGCGCGCGCGATTAGAACAGGACAGAACAGCTGACCGGAGGACGCGATTACCTGCTGCTCCTGTATCGTGCCGCCTCAGGACACCGGGCCAACACACCAGCCGGTGTGACATCGCTGTGGCGCCGCCCTCTCAGACACCAAGTTGTGTAATGCGGGGGCTTCAGAAACATGGCGCCGGAGATAAGCGCTATGCGCAGAGGCCCACTCCGGCGCCATGTTTCTGAAGATTAGATATTTACATACAACCAGAGGGAGGGAGGGAGGAACAGGCGGCGCGGGGGGGCGGGGAACACGTGCATAACCCGCCCGGACATCAGGAGAGAGGGAGGAACAGGCTGGTGGGGGGGCGGGGAACTTCTGCATAACCCGCCCGGACATTATCTGCAGAGGTGCACACGTCAATCAAAAAGTGCATGAAATTTCAAACTTTATAAAGTTGTATTTCACTGCCTAAACACCCGAGCTGCCCCCTGATGGTATGTACACACTGTGCATGATAGTGCCAGTACTGCACTGGCTGCAGCTTATACACGAAAATCCTGATGTTTGGTTCCCTTTAACCTCCTTTTATACCTCAGTCCCTTCTCCAGAACATGGTCCAAAACCCTGGGAGACATTTCCCCTTGTAATAATTGTCCAGTACTTACATTACTCTCGTCTGGATCACTGCTCCCTGGCCGTTTCCATACAAAGGTCCTTCTCTTGTGACCCACAGAATTGGAATATCACTGGCTGTTATCACCTCGACAGTGATGGATGTGATGCCGCATTACCATTGTCGGAAAAATCAAGTCTACGCTGATCATTGGCCTGGAGGAGCTGAATGCAGGACGTTTGTTGCAGCCTGTGGACGACTGGTGGACTGTCGCTGAGTCAGTCACCTCCTCCGGGCAGCCTACTGACCGAATACTAGATGTCATGAATAGGAACTAACTTTATAATGTTCATATGACCGAACAGGACAAGTTGGAAGTTGTTTCATGAAAGACCTTTTTGACCTATTCACAGGGTATGGCATAAATGTCTGACAGGAGCAGGATCCAGAGGGGGCACCGGCACCTACCTGTACGGCAGGGGTCCCCGGATCTCTCGCAACAGCCGTGTCATGGGAGCTGGCTGTGGATACAACGCCTCACTCGACTTATTGGTGTTTGGGATGTGCGGATGGGGCACCGGCACCTATCTGTAGGACAGGGGTCCCCTGATCTCCCGCCCCACCCGTGTCAGGGGAGCTGGCTGCGGATACAACTCCTCACTCAACTCATTGGTGTTAGGTGCCGGTGCCCCCTCTGCACATCCCAATCTATAGAGCAAGGGTCCCCTGATCTCTCGCACCACCCGTATCAGGGGAGCTGGCTGTGGATACAATGCCTCACTCAACTCATTGGTGTTTGGGATATGCAGAGGGGGCACCGGCACCTATCTATAGAGCAAGGGTCCCCTGATCTCTCGCACCACCCGTGTCAGGAGAGCTGGCTGCAGATACAACACCTCACTCAACTCATTGGTGTTAGGTGACTGTGCCCCCTCTGCATATCCCAATCTGTAGGACAGGGGTCACCTGATCTCCCGCACCATCCGTGTCAGGGGAGCTGGCTGCAGATACAACGCCTCACTCAACTCATTGGTGTTTGGGATGTGCAGAGGGGACATCGGCACCTATCTGTAGGACAGGGGTCCCATGATCTCTCACACCACCCGTATCAGGGGAGCTGGCTGCGGATAAACGCCTCACTCAACTCATAGGTGCCGGTGCCCCCTCTGTACATCCCAAACATCAATCTGTAAGACAGGTGTGTCGCCCTGGGCAAGCCAGGGGTCACAGGTCACAACACCACCACACCCCACACTCCAGGTAGGCACATCACAGCTAAACTACAAATCCTTGTTGCCTTCCTCCAGGAGTTTGATGATGCACACCAGGGGGTGGGCCAGGCGGTTGGCTCCGCCCACCGAGGAGCTCACAACTCTGGAGGCGGGAACACCAGGCAGTCAGCTCAGGGAGGAGCAGGAGTGAGGAGCTGAAGTGAGAGAGTAAACAAGCAGTGAAAGTAGAAAAGTGGAAAAGGAGGAAAGCAAGTGAGGTGACAAGAAGGAAGGAAAGCCTGAAGGGTCCAGCTTTGTGTAGGGCCAGATCAGCAAGGTCAGCGACGGCGGTGACTGTCTGGAGGGGGACCGTTTGGAAGTTCCTGGAAGGACCCCGTTGGCTGTGTGCCCGGTGGTCTGGAGCAGTGTTCCGAAGGACAGTCAGCACCAGGGCAGGGGCCTCTCGGACCCCGGCAAGGCTAGGAGTCGCCAGATTTGCCAAATCCGTCAGTGAAGGGGACGCAGATCCCCAAACAACCAAGTCCCGACTGAAGGCAACAGCCCAACCTGAAGCAGAGAGACACCGCCACCGCCACGGCACCAGTTTCTCAGGGCCAGCGCCTGCGGGCAAAGTGTAGAGCTCCTCCGGCCCAGATTGTAGTCGGGGAGCGGGTAACCGGAGGGAATCCACCGCTACCACAAGTCAACCATAGGTGCAAGGAAGAGGGACATCACCGTCACCTACCGGGAGTGCAGGTGCAGCCGTCTGTGGGACCGTCCTACCAGCCGTTTGGTTTACCGTACAAACTGTGTCCAAGTCTCAGGCTGAGTGAGTACCACAGTGCCGCAAGGCACAGCGCTGCCCCCGCGTCCCTGCGCCCACCAGGCCCCGCACCTCACAAACCATCACCGGGCCCCGGGATCACCAACCCCTGCCCACGGAGGGGCAACACAACACCTGGCTGCTCTGCATCACCATCCCCGGGATCCCCGTATTGAGCAGCGGTGGTGAAATCACCACAACCGTGGGTGGCGTCACGAACTATAACAATCCCCACACCCAACAAACCCCCCCTTTCACTCACGGGCGAGGAGTGTCGCTCGAGAAACCCCGGGATCCGGCCCACAGCTCGAGCCACCACTGAGCAGCTGCCGGACCCGAGCAGAAGGGGTGAGCGCGGTGTGCCGACACCCTCCTCCCCGCCCGCGACAACTTGGCGTCACGAACAGGATCTTACCGCTCTGCCGTCTGGTAGAGGTGCGCCTTGTTACCGCCGGAGGTATCCGGCAGAAAAATTTCAGAAGCCGCCATCTTTGGCGCGAAAAGTTCCCGCTCGAGCGTCTTCTCGAGCAGTAGAGGCGCGAAGGCCAAAACCCCGCCCCGAGAGAGGAGGGGCCGGAAAGAGCTAAGGGGGACGCGATGGCGGCTGGCTGCATGTGAGAGCAGCTATAAAAGCAGGGACGCCAGGACCCTGCGAACATACCGTTCCTGGAAGAAAGAGAGAAAGACACCATGTGGATGCCGTCCCGAAACACCGTGGCCCCCGCACCGGGAACCGCAGCGTGGGTGGAAATCCGGACCGCGCAGCTCCATCTAAGGCTGCAGGTCAAGATGCAGCTCCTCTTGGAGGAGTGGGAGACCGACATGGCGGATGTTATAGCCACCGTGCGGAGACGCGAGGAGGAAGCGGAGGAAGGGAGGGTGAGTGACCCACGCCCCTATGTCCCGGAGGGACCGGTCGCTGCGGCTGAGGGACCCGGTCCAAGCCCTCTCCCTCCGTTGCCTCCCTCGCCACCCGTCTCGGGGGCCGTGACCCCGCCACTAGGCCCGCTACCACCGCAACCGGTAGCGATACCCAGCCCGTCCGCCCCAGCGGACCGACCTGTAGCCGGAGCCCGTAGCAAACCGGAGGTGTTGCCATGGAAGGCCCCGAAGATTGTGCCAGAGACAGTCCCCGAGCAGTTTCCCGAGCCGGAGCTGATGGCCCGCTCCGAGCGAAGGCCCAGCAGCGGAAAGCCCCTATGCCCATCCCCCACACCTCGGCTGAGGTGGCGCCGGGTTGTTGCTGCAAGGCAGCGCCCAAGGCCATGACACCGCGGGATACGCCGCCCACCTTCCTGACAGTGGGTAACGTTCTGGATGTCCCGCGGGGCCCGACCCGTGCGCCGGCGCTGGCAGCAGCGCCATATTGGGACAGGGAGCCGACAAAGCTGGGCCAGGAGATCGCGGAGAGGGAAAGAAGGAAAGCCGAGCTGGTAGCCCGAGCCATTCGGGAGAAGGAAAATCTGCGGCAGGCGACCTTCCGTGTCCGGGGCCCGTTGTATGAAGGGCAGGTGAGGCGGTTTGATGTCCGCCGGGGCTACGGATTTATATATGAGCCGGGCCTGGAGGCCGAAGTGTTTGTGGCCCGGCGGGACGTGAATGCCCATCTGCCCGAGGAGCATCCTGGCCGTAACCTCATGCCGGGGGATATGGTGCGGTACACCCGACACTGCGGAGAGAGGGGGTGGTTTGCCCTGGATGTGAAGCTCAGGGGCAGCAATGAGAGCAGGGTGAGCTCTGTACCCCCTCCCTCGGATGAAGCAGCAGAGGGACCGGAGTAGGGCAGCGGATGTCCGTTGCACCGTCCCCGTTGGGACCCCCAGTTTGTTTGTTTTTGTTTGAAAGTTTTGAAAATGATATGAAAATGATAATGACCGAAGTTTAACCTGATTTGCAAGTGATTGAACCGGCCGGAGCCGGCACCGTTGTCCCCGTGGGGACCGTTTAAAGTTTTGCATGGGAACTATCCATGGACAAGCCCGTGAACTTGCAGGGCACCACAAACGTTAAGTGGCTTGTAAATATGTTGGTTACCGTTACCGTTTCCGCAATGCCGCCTCCGGAGAGGCAGGTTGGAGGGAGGGCCCTGAGCAGAGCAGGCTAGGGCCCAGCCACCAAAGGAACCGGTGGCCACCCTCTGGAGGGAAGGACAGATCCCGCTCGGGTAACTTGTGCTGGACTATGGGTCAAGGGGTGCTGCCTGGGTTTTAGGGGCAGCATCAGGGCCAGGTTGCTTGGGTGGGAGAGAGCGGAAACCGTGACCGTAAACCGTTGTAACGTTAAAAGTAAATGTGCCTCCCGTCTTGGGAAGAGTTATGATTAAAATGTTATTCATGTTTTCTTAACCTTGTTACCCCTTTTACAGAAAAATAAAACCGGTGTAGGACGGCAGCCCGCGGACGGTCTGCATTTTGCTAAGGGGGAATGTGTCGCCCTGGGCAAGCCAGGGGTCACAGGTCACAACACCACCACACCCCACACTCCAGGTAGGCACATCACAGCTAAACTACAAATCCTTGTTGCCTTCCTCCAGGAGTTTGATGATGCACACCAGGGGGTGGGCCAGGCGGTTGGCTCCGCCCACCGAGGAGCTCACAACTCTGGAGGCGGGAACACCAGGCAGTCAGCTCAGGGAGGAGCAGGAGTGAGGAGCTGAAGTGAGAGAGTAAACAAGCAGTGAAAGTAGAAAAGTGGAAAAGGAGGAAAGCAAGTGAGGTGACAAGAAGGAAGGAAAGCCTGAAGGGTCCAGCTTTGTGTAGGGCCAGATCAGCAAGGTCAGCGACGGCGGTGACTGTCTGGAGGGGGACCGTTTGGAAGTTCCTGGAAGGACCCTGTTGGCTGTGTGCCCGGTGGTCTGGAGCAGTGTTCCGAAGGACAGTCAGCACCAGGGCAGGGGCCTCTCGGACCCCGGCAAGGCTAGGAGTCGCCAGATTTGCCAAATCCGTCAGTGAAGGGGACGCAGATCCCCAAACAACCAAGTCCCGACTGAAGGCAACAGCCCAACCTGAAGCAGAGAGACACCGCCACCGCCACGGCACCAGTTTCTCAGGGCCAGCGCCTGCGGGCAAAGTGTAGAGCTCCTCCGGCCCAGATTGTAGTCGGGGAGCGGGTAACCGGAGGGAATCCACCGCTACCACAAGTCAACCATAGGTGCAAGGAAGAGGGACATCACCGTCACCTACCGGGAGTGCAGGTGCAGCCGTCTGTGGGACCGTCCTACCAGCCGTTTGGTTTACCGTACAAACTGTGTCCAAGTCTCAGGCTGAGTGAGTACCACAGTGTCGCAAGGCACAGCGCTGCCCCCGCGTCCCTGCGCCCACCAGGCCCCGCACCTCACAAACCATCACCGGGCCCCGGGATCACCAACCCCTGCCCACGGAGGGGCAACACAACACCTGGCTGCTCTGCATCACCATCCCCGGGATCCCCGTATTGAGCAGCGGTGGTGAAATCACCACAACCGTGGGTGGCGTCACGAACTATAACAATCCCCACACCCAACAAACCCCCCCTTTCACTCACGGGCGAGGAGTGTCGCTCGAGAAACCCCGGGATCCGGCCCACAGCTCGAGCCACCACTGAGCAGCTTCCGGACCCGAGCAGAAGGGGTGAGCGCGGTGTGCCGACACCCTCCTCCCCGCCTGCGACACAGGGGTCCCCTGATCTCCCGCATCACCCGTGTAAGGGGAGCTGGCTGCAGATACAACGCCTCACTCAACTCATTGGTGTTTGGGATCTGCAGAGGGGGCACCGGCCCCTATCTGTAGGAGAGGGGTCCCCTGATCTCCCGCACCAGCCGTATCAGGGGAGCTGGCTGTGGATACAACTCCTCTGTCAACTCATTGGTGTTTGGGATGTGCAGAAGGGGCACCGGCACCTATCTGTAGGACAGGGGTCCCCTAATCTTCCGCACCACCCGTGTCAGGGGAGTTGGCTGCAGATACAGCACCTCACTCATCTCATTGGTGTTTGGGATCCGCAGAGGGGGCCGGTCCCTGCCTGAAATGTTTCCAGAAAGGGATTTTACTCAGAAAGTTGCAACACTTTATTAAACCACATAGGCCTCTTAATAAATAGGTTGCATGTTGCTCCCAGCCGGCTTAAAGGGGGCAGTCCAAGATTAGAAAAAGAAAACCTGTCTGCTTTGTTTCAAAAACTGCTCCACCCCAGACTGTGGGTTGTGTGTGTCATTACAGCTCATCCTTGGTCACATCAATGGGGCTGAGTTGCAATGCCAAATGCAACCCGTGGTCAGGATTCGTGCGGTTTCTGAAACAAAGCAGATGTGTATTTTTTTTTTTTTTTTTTTTTTTTAATCCAGGACAATCCCCGTAAGAGCAACATGTAAATCCAGTATGGTTCAGATAATGTGGGAAATCTGCAGAATGTAATGTCTTCTGGTGGAGTCCACTAGAGACCCTCTATAGAAGGCTAGGATAATCCTCATCTCTCCAGGCCAGAGCTTCACTTCTAGGCCAGCTTATCATAAGCGTATATAAAATTGTCATTATCCTTTTGCACTAGTAGTTATTGTTAGTTAATAAAACCATTTGCAGTTTCTTATGCTGTAGAATCGCAACGTTTCCATATAAAACGGATGCGGTTCGGTGGTTCACACCCCCAGAAATGAATAGGCGAGTCCGGCCCAACATTTTGAAGAATCTACCGCATGCTCTGATTATTTTCACCTCCAGATTATCATTAAAAAAAAAGAAGTAACACTCATGTGAATAACTTTGATTCTAGTGCGGTCCATCACAGACAACACTCGGACCAAAAATGCTCTTGTGTGAAGGAACCCTCACAATGAGTGCACGTCACTGACCCTCGATGGTGTTCGCCACCTGTATTGTGGAGCATTCCAGTATTTGACTGGGTGCCCCCTGACTGCTGTGCCCCGTAATAAGGGGTTAATCTGGTCGTCCAATTTTTTGCCTCCTCCCCGCTTGTTGCAGCCAATAATTCTTCTCTCCTCCTCCTGCTCCCCCCCTTTATAATCCCATTTCCTGCCTTTTCCGGTCTCTCCCCACTTTGTGGGACCCGGAGGCAGCTGTCCCACCCTCCCTCCCCTTTGTAAGCATTGCTGGTTTCAGTGTGGATGCTTACCTGCGCCGGGAGTCCGGCTGTGAGACAATGATTGGTACTGTAAAAGCTACCTGTGCCGGGAGTCCGGCTGTGAGACAATGATTGGTACTGTAAAAGCTACCTGCGTCGGGAGTCTGGCTGTGAGACAATGATTGGTACTGTAAAAGCTACCTGCGCCGGGAGTCTGGCTGTGAGACAATGATTGGTACTGTAAAAGCTACCTGCGTCGGGAGTCTGGCTGTGAGACAATGATTGGTACTGTAAAAGCTACCTGTTCCGGGAGTCCGGCTGTGAGACAATGATTGGTACTGTAAAAGCTACCTGTGCCGGGAGTCCGGCTGTGAGACAATGATTGGTACTGTAAAAGCTACCTGCTCCGGGAGTCTGGCTGTGAGACAATGATTGGTACTGTAAAAGCTACCTGCTCCGGGAGTCTGGCTGTGAGACAATTATTGGTACTGTAAAATCTACCTGCGCCGGGAGTCCGGCTGTGAGACAATGATTGGTACTGTAAAAGCTACCTGTGCCGGGAGTCCGGCTGTGAGACAATGATTGGTACTGTAAAAGCTACCTGCGCCGGGAGTCCGGCTGTGAGACAATGATTGGTACTGTAAAATCTACCTGTGCCGGGAGTCCGGCTGTGAGACAATGATTGGTACTGTAAAAGCTACCTGCGCCGGGAGTCCGGCTGTGAGACAATGATTGGTACTGTAAAAGCTACCTGCTCCGGGAGTCTGGCTGTGAGACAATGATTGGTACTGTAAAAGCTACCTGTGCCGGGAGTCCGGCTGTGAGACAATGATTGGTACTGTAAAAGCTACCTGCGCCGGGAGTCCGGCTGTGAGACAATGATTGGTACTGTAAAATCTACCTGCGCCAGGAGTCCGGCTGTGAGACAATGATTGGTACTGTAAAAGCTACCTGCTCCGGGAGTCTGGCTGTGAGACAATGATTGGTACTGTAAAAGCTACCTGTGCCGGGAGTCCGGCTGTGAGACAATGATTGGTACTGTAAAAGCTACCTGCGCCGGGAGTCCGGCTGTGAGACAATGATTGGTACTGTAAAATCTACCTGCGCCAGGAGTCCGGCTGTGGGACAATGATTGGTACTGTAAAAGCTACCTGCTCCGGGAGTCCGGCTGTGAGACAATGATTGTACTGTAAAATCTACCTGCGCCGGGAGTCCGGCTGTGAGACAATGATTGGTACTGTAAAAGCTACCTGTGCCGGGAGTCCGGCTGTGAGACAATGATTGGTACTGTAAAAGCTACCTGTGCCGGGAGTCTGGCTGTGAGACAATGATTGGTACTGTAAAATCTACCTGCGCCGGGAGTCTGGCTGTGAGACAATGATTGGTACTGTAAAAGCTACCTGCAACGGGAGTCCGGCTGTGAGACAATGATTGGTACTGTAAAAGCTACTTGCGCCGGGAGTCCGGCTGTGAGACAATGATTGGTACTGTAAAAGCTACCTGCGCCGGGAGTCCGGCTGTGAGACAATGATTGGTACTGTAAAAGCTACCTGCGCCGGGAGTCCGGCTGTGAGACAATGATTGGTACTGTAAAAGCTACCTGCGCCGGGAGTCCGGCTGTGAGACAATGATTGGTACTGTAAAAGCTACCTGTGCCGGGAGTCCGGCTGTGAGACAATGATTGGTACTGTAAAAGCTACCTGCGCCGGGAGTCCGCCTGTGAAACAATGATTGGTATTGTAAAAGCTACCTGCGCCGGGAGTCCGGCTGTGAGACAATGATTGGTACTGTAAAAGTAACCCGTGCTGGGAGTCCGGCTGCGGCACAACGCTTTGTACTGGTTTACTGTGATTTATTTCAGTGGTTTTAGTCTGATATTTTGGGCTGTGACCGACCACCATCCACTAAAAGATGAGATTTGGTTATTAAATCTCTAAATAAAGAGTTCTGATTTACAGTATATACCCGAGTGTGATTCTTCATTACATGGGACGATTGGTTGTGGGTTTGTCGGGGGGTCTCAGCAGTCAAAGTGTCCTCGAGTCTCTGCTTCCCATTGTAAGGACATATGAAGATTCCCCACAAACGATGCTCCCACAACAGGTGGACGGATCGTTAGTCACACGGAGGGTGTGAAAGAAAACTACTAGTGCCGCACGTACGCAGGGCTAGGACACCACAGACCCAGGATAATCTATGAAATTGCCCCCTCACTTTTTTTTCTGTGAAATTGCTGCAAAACCACAACATTTTTCTTGCGGATTTACAGTAAATGTCTCGCTGAATTACTATGTAACTGAACTATGTCAGTGACCCGCACTTCTTATAAGATTCACTTATTCAAACAACCAGATTTCATTTTTAAAGCATGAAATTGGGTCCCTTGAGGAATAAAAAGCCCTGGTTTTGTTACCCCTCTACAGTATGTCCACCCATATCTTGTCCACCGCCATTAACTTGAGAACGGCGGAAGCTATAGACATAGAAGTGGTGTCTAGGTATAGTAATAGAAGTGGTGTCTAGGTATAGTAAAGTAGCCATGCGCTACGCAATGAAACAACCTATAGCGCCACCTGGTGGAAAACAACAGAGTTAGCATTTTTATCTCGAAAACGGAACGAGATAGAGAAAAAAAAGTGAACTACAAAGTTGTAGGGCATCATCAATTCAATACGAATCGACACCTTGCAGACAGAAATGCTATGATTAGAACGTGTAAACCTCACAAGGCTGCGGACGTGAAGCGATACCTCATGGAGACCTTCCTACAAGTCATTGGGTATGGTGGCTGTGTGGAGTGGCCTCCGCTCACCTGACCTGACCCCATTGGACTTCTTTCTGTGAGGTCACATCAAACAGCAGGTGTATGCGACCCCTCCCCCAACATTGCAGGACCTACGACGACGTATCACAGATGCTTGTGCAAACGTGTCACCTACCATATTGCACAGCGTGCAGCAAGATACAGTATGCTGTGCAGAGGCCAGATGTGCATTGCAGCTGACGGGGGCCACCAAGAGCATCAAAGTTAAATCAGCGCCATATGCGTGACCAGCATTCAATGTTTTGGGTGGTCATAGGTTTCATATCCCAGCATTTCTGTATGCAAGGTGTCGATTCGTATTGAATTGATGATGCCCTACAACTCTGTAATTCACTTTTTTTCTCTATCTCGTTCCGTTTTCGAGATAAAAATACTAACTCTGTTGTATTCCACCAGGTGGCGCTATAGGTGGTTTCATTGCGTAGCGCATGGCTACTTTACTATACCTAGACACCACTTTTATGCTTATAGCTGCTGCCGTTCTCAAGTTAATGGCGGTGGACAGGATATGGGTGGACACACTGTATATAATATGACTTCATGGTGGGTGTCCGGGATTCTCCACCTTGTGAGCCCCGCGGGTGAGGTGGATGAGGAGTACCACTGTCTCTGGGGTATGCAGGATTCCAGTTTCTCGGGTTGCTGGGACACTGGGAAGTTCTCCGTCCCGGGAATTCTATTTCCTTCCAAACTAGCAGCGCATCATGTGTTGTGAACCCGGTGCACATCTGTGTGATTAATGCTGAGAAGGCACAAATGGCTGATAGCTGGAGACACTGCAGGGATAGATTACTGCACCCAGCCTGGGATACATTAACATACTCACTTTCAAGGTAGCCATAAAGGGAGATCGGGTATGGCATCCCGTGTAGTCACAAGTCCGTGGATGTACGGTGTGGACCTGTGTACTGATGGAAACCAGAAGCAGCTCCGCTCCAGCCCGTAGTGTTTTATATTTTGGCATGCCCCCCTCCGTATGCTCACAGGTATATAACAACTTAGGACAGGTGTTTTACCCAATCAATATGCATAATGCGTTTGATCACACCTGTTCCTATGGCTGGATCTTGCAGTTGATTGCACAGGCTGATATTCTCAAAAAGCCAGCGGTAGACCAACGTCTGACATCTGTTTGTTACATAACCGGTGAGGACAGTTGTGGATATAGAAAGTGGTGTGTGCCAGATGTGCACCTCATCACGAAAAGCCCAATCCAGGTCTCAGATCAGGGCTAGAAATGTCATGTATGGCCTTGTTGTCCAGGGATGCCACCTTCACAGACCAGCAATGCCCTGATCAAATCTAGTGAACGTACAATGCAGATAGGAATGTAACAGCAGAGAAGGAAACTGATCATTGACGCATCATTTTCCATTTTTAAGCGGGCTTTACACGCTGCAACATCGCTAGTGATGTCGCGAGCGATAGCACCCGCCCCCGTCGGTTGTGCATCACAGGCGAATCGCTGCCTGTGGCGCATAACATCGCTGACACCCGTCACACTACTTACCTGCCTAGCGACGTCGCTGTGGCCGGCGAACCGCCTCCTTTCTAAGGGGGAGGTTCGTTCGGCGTCACAGCGGCGTCACTAAGCGGCCGCCCAATAGAAGCGGAGGGGCGGAGATGAGCAGGCCGAACATCCCGCCCACCTCCTTCCTTCCGCGTAGCCGGTGGACGCAGGTAGATGTTCCTCGCTCTTGCGGCTTCATACACAGCGATGTGTGCTGCCGCAAGAACGACGGACAACATCGTACCGACATTATGGAAATGACCGACGCTACACAGGTCGCCGATTTACGACGCTTTTGCGATCGTTTATCAGCACATCTAGGCTTTACACGTTGCGACATCGTTACTGGCGCCGGATGTGTGTCACTTTCGATTTGACCCCGACGATATCGCAGTAGCGATGTCGCAGCGTGCAAAGTACCCCTTAGGCTGTGTGCGCACATTGTGTTTTTTCATGCGTTTACACAGCGTTTTAAGCGCATGCGTTCTGCTTCCCGAGCAAAGTCTATGAGAAGTCAGCAAATTCCATGCTCACGTTGCGCTTTGAAACGCAGCGTTTTGGATGCCAAATTTTTTACAAAATCGATGCATTCTAAAAAGCAACATGTCACTTCTTTTGTGCGTTTTGGATGCTTTTCCCTCTTTGTCTATGGTAGAGCAAGCATCCAGAACGCATCCATTCTGCATTCAAAATGCATCCAAAACACAGCGTTTTCGCTGCGTTTTAAAACCCACATGCAGTGACAAAAAGCTGCAGAATATTTGTCAAGGCAGAACGCAACGTGCTCACATACCCTTAGCGATAGTTACTGGCCTGTTATATTAATTTGTATCAGAGATCAGATTATAAGTTCTTCCCATTTGTGTTGCAGTTTGACGCAGTCTGGCCTGATCTTTTACACCACCTTCCCTCTATCAGTATGCATTGATATTTTGGCGCTGCAGAATTTCTGCACCTTCATTTACTTGCATTTTTTAATTGAGTTTTTGTGTGCATTTTTATGTTCTTGAAATTGCGTTTTTTTGCTTTGTTTTGTAAACTTCCCAGTATTGACATCACTACATGCAGTTTACATGCATTTATGTGCCAACTCCGTGACCCTGAGAGAGACCCGGAGGTCTCCCCCAACATTTCCACTTCGGAAACACAACAAAAATACATGTGCATTTTTACCTGCGGAAATTTTGCATCTAATGCAAGTCTATGGGGAAATTCCGCAGAGAAGACTTTTTGCGTTCCATCATTTAGCTGATATGCTTCCTAGTAACAGATATTTCCGCTGGGTGGAACGCATTATTCCATACCATATTTAACCAGCGTCCCTTGTGAATATGCGTACTTCCGGCTGGCGGAGCGCAACATGCGTTCCACCATTAAGTCTAGGTACGCTCCTCTGTGATGCTAACTTCTGCAGGGTGGAGCGCATTATGCGTTCCACCTCCCATGGTGCTTTTAGAGAAGATATAAACATCGGATTCAGCAGGATGGCTGCTTGTTTGCTGTACATGCAGCACCGGGAGACTCCTCCTGCCATGTGTGCCGTTTCAGAGAATAATGGTATGTATTTATGAATCATATTTTGGGTTTGCACCAAATTTCTGTTTTCCAAAAATGGGGGTTCTTAATTTAAGTGTTTATCCTGCAGGTGATTGTGTCCTATCGTGGCCTCCTGATGACCCCCAATATATAAGTGGGGGGAAACGTGTGGCACTTGGGAGAATCCTTTTGTTTCACACCCATCCAGGAATGCCTTGGTTTGGTAATTGTACCATATTAAAAGCACCCACGGGGATGCTATCCTGAAAACTCCTATCAGATAAGTTATCGTGGCCTTTGGCTTTCCCTATGTTAAGGAGAAATTCCATAGTTTTCGGGAATTGATAGTTGTACGGTAATTGAGAGTACCGCCGCTGCCGTTGGGAGTACTCGGGGTGATGAAGTGGGGCAGCAAGGTGTCGTAGCCCTCCACGGGTAGGGGAGATGCCCTGGGACCCGGTGTGGGATGCCGTGGGATGCAGGGGTCACTCAGGTACTCACTCAGTCCATAAGCAGACGCTGACAACCAGGTAAACCAATTCTCTGGGTGCCGCTGCGGGGAGCTTGTCCGGGTCCCGTCCCCTGCAGCACTGCCTGGTGATCCGTGACCTGTCTCCTGGCGCTAAGTTTAACTTCAACTTGGTGGGCCAGTAGTCTGAAACTTGCCGGGCCGCGCTCCCCACTGTGGCTAAGTATGGGAGCCTGCTCTCAGGGCTCACGCTTGGGATTTTCTGGACCGTTTTGGATTGGAAAGTCCTATGCCCCTCGTTGCACTAGTGCCCCGATTCTGGAGCGGGTGAGAACAGATCATAAAAGCTCCGTTCTCCTCAGGTGAATTGTCATGTTGCCTGAAGCTACTCCCCGACCTAGGGTCCATGTACCCCGTCGTGCCTTTGGTCCCGGACCGGTGACAGTGCTAGGCTGACGGCTGTCCTCCTCGACAGATCCAGGCCCCTTGCCACAATCCCTTGCGACCGGGGGTCCGACTCCTCTAGGCCCAGACCACCATCTGCAACCTAGACAGCTCCCAACCTCCTCTCACCCTCTTCACACTCTGACTACTCTTCACTGACTACACTCCTCACCTCCACTCCCTGACCCCCCCACTCAAGCCGTCCACTGGTGTGCCTGGTGGGTGTGGTGCAGGGTGTGTCTAGGATTTGATTTGCTGTTGGAGGCAACACTATTTAGATAGGGACCCAGAACCAAGAGGGACTTGGAATACTGCACGGAAGGGCAGCTTGTGCAGTACCCTGTGACGACCTGATAGTCCAGGGGCATCACACAGAGACACGCTGGGCTGTGACGTTCCGCTGGGCTGTGACGTTCCACTGAGCTGTGACGTTCCGCTGGGCTGTGACGTTCCACTGGGCTGTGACATTCCGCTGGGCTGTGACATTCCGCTGGGCTGTGACGTTCCCCCAATAAATTGACATGCTGCAGCATGGAAAAAAGCATTGCAGGTGAAGGGTACGCAGCGTAACAAGGAAGCGCAGTGGGCATGAGATCTCCATTCATCCCATCCACTTTGCTTTTACTGTAAAACACTGCGTTTTTAATGCAGCAAACATACACAACGCAAAAACGCGAGTACAACTCATCATGGGCACGGACCTTTAGGGATTTTTAGGCCTGACAATCTGCGTAATTGAAAACAAATGCACAGGAAACTAAAGGTGACTCATCCCGGATGGTCTGAAGATTGTCCTGACTAATGCAGACCAGAGCAGCAGGTATGAGGTCATCCGAAGTCCTTCTGCAATTTGCAGAAAAGTAACCTTGTGCCATTACACCACACTTTTGGGGTTGAGTGAAATGTTATTGGCTGGACTGAGCGTTTTTGGATTTTACATATGCAATTGACACCATCCCATATAAACATCTAATGGACAAACTAAGGTCTAAGGGTTTTAAATCATATATTTTTTGTTTGTCTTGTGGTGCTCGTTGATGTTTTTGTGCCAAATTGTTCCAAATGGAGTAGATGATTCATGCACAGGTAGGGACAGTGGCACACACTCACACATAAATTTTGGGACTTTTTATAAACTTGCATCGATTTAAACATCTGGAAAGCATGAAGTACGGAGTCGAGGTTCAGTGTTCGGCCCACAATTACCGGTATTCATCTTATTTATAAAGGATATAAAAGACGGGATTAATAGTGATGGTTCTATTTTTGTAGATGCCATCAAACTATACAGTATAGTGTAGTCTATAGAAAATGTTCACACATTACAGATGGAGGTTTCATGTGGATAAATGTAGTTATGCATCTGGGCATTAATAACCTGCAAGCTACAATGTTCTAGGGTGAATAAAACTAGGAGAGTCACTTATAAAAAGGGAGCTGGGTGTAATAATCTGCAGACACCATATGTTGGAAAAACAACTATTAGTCACTTGTAGAAATGGATCAATGTGTAATAATCTGCAGGCACTATATGTTCTAGTGGTGAGAAAACTAGGAGAGTCAGTTGTAGAGAAGGATCTGTATAAATCTGTAGATATATGTTCTATTGGTAATAAAACTAGGAGAGTCACTTGTAATGATCGATCTGGGTGTAATAATCTGCAGACATATGTTCTAGTAATAATAAAACTAGGATGGTTACTTGCAGAGAAGGATCCAGGGGTAATAATCTGCAGACATCAAATGTTCTAATGGTAATAAAACTAGGAGAGTCACTTGTAGAGATCGATCTGGGTGTAATAATCTGTAGACCTTATGTGTTCTACTGGTAATAAAACTAGCAGTCACTTGTAGAGCAGTGTCTAGGTGTAATAATCTGCATTTGTCATATGTTGTAATGGTAAATAAACTAGGAGAGTCAGTTGTAGAGAAGGATCTGTATAAATCTGCAGATACGTATATGTTCTATTGGTAAGAAAACTAGGAGAGTCACTTGTAGTGATCGATCTTGGAGTAATAATCTGCAGACATCATATGTTCTACTGATAATAAAACTAGGAGAGTCACTTGTAGAGATCGATCTGGGTGTAATAATCTGTAGACCTTATGTGGTCTACTGGTAATAAAACTAGGAGAGTCACTTGTAGAGATCGATCTGGGAGTAATGATCTGCAGACATCATATGTTCTACTGATAATAAAACTAGGAGAGTCACTTGTAGAGATCGATCTGGGAGTAATAATCTGTAGACCTTATGTGTTCTACTGGTAATAAAACTAGGAGAGTCACTTGTAGAGATCGATCTGGGAGTAATGATCTGCAGACATCATATGTTCTACTGATAATAAAACTAGGAGAGTCACTTGTAGAGATCGATCTGGGAGTAATAATCTGTAGACCTTATGTGTTCTACTGGTAATAAAACTAGGAGAGTCACTTGTAGAGATCGATCTGGGAGTAATGATCTGCAGACATCATATGTTCTACTGATAATAAAACTAGGAGAGTCACTTGTAGAGATCGATCTGGGAGTAATAATCTGTAGACCTTATGTGTTCTACTGGTAATAAAACTAGGAGAGTCACTTATAGAGAAGTGTCTAGGTGTAATAATCTGCAGACATCATATGTTGTAATGATAAGAAAAGTAGGAGAGACACTTGTAGATAAGGATCTGGATATAAATAACCGCACAATCTCAATCAGCGGCTTCTAAGGCCGGCAGGATATTGTCCTGTATTATATTTTGTAGGGACTTGTGGGACAGGGACGTGATACCACCACTGTACAAAGCGTTAGTGCGACCAAACCTGGGATAGGTTTTTGCTATGTAAGCTGAAGCCAGCATGCTGCAAGGGTTAACACAGAAAATTCAGGCATGTCTGTTTTGTCACATCCCGATTATTTGTTTATTTGCTATGTTTGGTTAAGTAGCAGGACCCTTATCATTACAGGACTAGAAACACACACCCCCTGCTGGGATTGACACCTCACTGTCATTGTACTATCTCTCTAGAGAGCCTGGTGTGGGCGGACAGCCCTCAGGACTCTGACATTGTGTTAGAACGGCTGCAGCCAGTAATCTAAGTAATACATTATTGGATTCAGAATCTCCTTGTCTACATCATGCAGTTCTCAGAGGAGGTAGCAAAAACCTGCTGAATCTATGGAACAGCCGATCTCTGGAGATGTTCTGCTTTTGATTCATACTGAGGATCGGGAGGTAAAATTGAGCTACATTTGGGCAGATTGGATCACGCATTATAGCTGTATCTATGCCCCTTCTGTTTATCATCTTCCGTCTCGCAGTGGAACTTGATGGACGAACCTTATGGGTTTATTTCACTTGTTCGTCAGGAACTTACGTAGCCCTATCAATGAGTGCAGAAAACCCTGACACCGGGAACGAGAGTGTAGACCGAGAAGAGAAAGTTCCCGCAAACCTGTCCTAGAATACGCTGGAAACCGAGCGAGGAGCAGACGACGTCCTCACTAGTACACAACGAAAGGGCGTTGTGGATCACACATAAAAATGGTCATTTGTCGGTCAATCAAACGTTGCGAGTCTTTCTATGTTGGTGACATAGCTGTAATGCGAGTGACCTTTCTCTGCATAATACACCATTGATATACTGAGAACTGCGCTTTCTTTCTGGCTTCTTCGGTGCTGTTTAGTCTTGGATTAATATCGTCTTGCTGAGTTATTTCCTCAGCCCTGGCACACACCGAAGTGCTGTATTCCCAGCATTAGATACAGATGTGTCTACAAGGAACAATTGCATTGTAACCCAGGGCAGCGAAAATAAACAACTCTGTCATTTCATGGCTGTTCTAGCACGGAGAAGTGAAAATCAAGTTGTGCACCTGATTAAGGCTTCAGCATGTCACGTTCAGCCCAGCTAGAGGGTGAAGACCTCCCGTAAAGTGTAACCCAAGGGTAAAGATAGAGGATAGCAGCTGTCTGATCAGGACAGGTATGGTGGCAGTCCTCCACAGTCCAGGACATTACCCCAGAGATGAGACCTTCAGTGATGTTACAAAGAGCTGGGAGACCAGCATCCATGACATCCTACTGGACATTAGTTTGCACGTGCCCCACAGCCTGCCATAGCCAACAACACTCCATCTCCAAAAATATCTCCTAAGGGTTTGAAATAGCCATCACTGTGAAACATAATAGCCACAGAAATAATCTACCCACCCCACCGCCATGAATATGGGGAAAACGTCAGATAGTACAGACTGCACTCAGCTGATACTTTTAGGCTGGAGGCCGCGGCCATAGCATACCTCCATAATAATGCACGTGGTGGAGCATACCATGTTTTCACTCTCCTCGTGAAAGAAGGTTCCATAAGAACATCATGAGCTCAGAGCCGTCTTATACATCACAGATCCGCAGTTCATCAATGTACATGAAGCCTAACAGAGGATATCAGCGACATCATTGTGCAGATTTAGTAAAACTGATGTTCAAGGCATCTGTCCCGGGGATCGGAAATGGTAGCAATGTGGTAGAGGGCTTTGTAAAATGAATGTAGTGTCAACTTGTCTCATTCCCACATTCAGAAACAAGACTAAGCTGGAGACTAGGAGGTTCATTCCCACATTCAGAAACAAGACTAAGCTGGAGACTAGGAGGCTCATTCTCACATTCAGAAGCAAGACTAAGCTGGAGACTAGGAGGTCCATTCTCCCATTCAGAAAGAAGGCAAAACTGGAGACTAGGAGGCTCATTCCCACATTCTGAAACAAGACTAAGCTGAAGACTAGGAGGCTCATTCCCACATTCTGAAACAAGACTAAGCTGAAGACTAGGAGGCTCATTCTCACATTCTGAAACAAGACTAAGCTGAAGACTAGGAGGCTCATTCTCACATTCTGAAACAAGACTAAGCTGAAGACTAGGAGGCTCATTCTCACATTCTGAAACAAGACTAAGCTGAAGGCTAGGAGGCTCATTCCCACATTCAGAAACAAGACTAAGCTGAAGGCTAGGAGGCTCATTCCCACATTCAGAAACAAGACTAAGCTGAAGACTAGGAGGCTCATTCTCACATTCAGAAACAAGACTAAGCTGGAGACTAGGAGGCTTATTCCTACATTCAGAAACAAGACTAAGCTGAAGACTAGGAGGCTCATTCCCACATTCTGAAACAAGACTAAGCTGAAGACTAGGAGGCTCATTCCCACATTCAGAAACAAGACTAAGCTGAAGACTAGGAGGCTCATTCCCACATTCAGAAACAAGACTAAGCTGGAGACTAGGAGGCTCATTCCCACATTCAGAAGCAAGACTAAGCTGAAGACTAGGAGGCTCATTCTCACATTCTGAAACAAGACTAAGCTGAAGGCTAGGAGGCTTATTCCCACATTCTGAAACAAGACTAAGCTGAAGACTAGGAGGCTCATTCCCACATTCTGAAACAAGACTAAGCTGAAGACTAGGAGGCTCATTCTCACATTCTGAAACAAGACTAAGCTGAAGGCTAGGAGGCTCATTCCCACATTCAGAAACAAGACTAAGCTGAAGACTAGGAGGCTCATTCCCACATTCAGAAACAAGACTAAGCTGAAGACTAGGAGGCTCATTCTCACATTCAGAAACAAGACTAAGCTGGAGACTAGGAGGCTCATTCTCACATTCAGAAACAAGACTAAGCTGGAGACTAGGAGGCTCATTCTCACATTCAGAAACAAGACTAAGCTGGAGACTAGGAGGCTCATTCTCACATTCAGAAACAAGACTAAGCTGAAGGCTAGGAGGCTCATTCTCACATTCAGAAACAAGACTAAATTGGACACTAGGAGACTCATTCTCACATTCAGAAACAACTAAGCTGGAGACTAGGAGGTTCATTCTCACATTCAGAAACAAGACTAAGCTGAAGACTAGGAGGCTCATTCCCACATTCAGAAACAAGACTAAATTGGACACTAGGAGACTCATTCTCACATTCAGAAACAACTAAGCTGGAGACTAGGAGGCTCATTCTCACATTCAGAAACAAGACTAAGCTGAAGACTAGGAGGCTCATTCCCACATTCTGAAACAAGACTAAGCTGAAGACTAGGAGGCTCATTCCCACATTCAGAAACAAGACTAAGCTGAAGACTAGGAGGCTCATTCCCACATTCAGAAACAAGACTAAGCTGGAGACTAGGAGGCTCATTCCCACATTCAGAAACAAGACTAAGCTGGAGACTAGGAGGCTCATTCTCACATTCAGAAACAAGACTAAGCTGGAGACTAGGAGGCTCATTCCCACATTCAGAAACAAGACTAAGCTGGAGACTAGGAGGCTCATCCTCACATTCTGAAACAAGACTAAGCTGAAGACTAGGAGGCTCATTCTCACATTCAGAAACAAGACTAAGCTGGAGACTAGGAGGCTCATTCTCACATTCAGAAACAAGACTAAGCTGGAGACTAGGAGGCTCATTCTCACATTCAGAAACAAGACTAAGCTGGAGACTAGGAGGCTCATTCCCACATTCAGAAGCAAGACTAAGCTGAAGACTAGGAGGCTCATTCTCACATTCTGAAACAAGACTAAGCTGAAGGCTAGGAGGCTTATTCCCACATTCTGAAACAAGACTAAGCTGAAGACTAGGAGGCTCATTCCCACATTCTGAAACAAGACTAAGCTGAAGACTAGGAGGCTCATTCTCACATTCTGAAACAAGACTAAGCTGAAGGCTAGGAGGCTCATTCCCACATTCAGAAACAAGACTAAGCTGAAGACTAGGAGGCTCATTCCCACATTCAGAAACAAGACTAAGCTGAAGACTAGGAGGCTCATTCTCACATTCAGAAACAAGACTAAGCTGGAGACTAGGAGGCTCATTCTCACATTCAGAAACAAGACTAAGCTGGAGACTAGGAGGCTCATTCTCACATTCAGAAACAAGACTAAGCTGGAGACTAGGAGGCTCATTCTCACATTCAGAAACAAGACTAAGCTGAAGGCTAGGAGGCTCATTCTCACATTCAGAAACAAGACTAAATTGGACACTAGGAGACTCATTCTCACATTCAGAAACAACTAAGCTGGAGACTAGGAGGTTCATTCTCACATTCAGAAACAAGACTAAGCTGAAGACTAGGAGGCTCATTCCCACATTCAGAAACAAGACTAAATTGGACACTAGGAGACTCATTCTCACATTCAGAAACAACTAAGCTGGAGACTAGGAGGCTCATTCTCACATTCAGAAACAAGACTAAGCTGAAGACTAGGAGGCTCATTCCCACATTCTGAAACAAGACTAAGCTGAAGACTAGGAGGCTCATTCCCACATTCAGAAACAAGACTAAGCTGAAGACTAGGAGGCTCATTCCCACATTCAGAAACAAGACTAAGCTGGAGACTAGGAGGCTCATTCCCACATTCAGAAACAAGACTAAGCTGGAGACTAGGAGGCTCATTCTCACATTCAGAAACAAGACTAAGCTGGAGACTAGGAGGCTCATTCCCACATTCAGAAACAAGACTAAGCTGGAGACTAGGAGGCTCATTCTCACATTCTGAAACAAGACTAAGCTGAAGACTAGGAGGCTCATTCTCACATTCAGAAACAAGACTAAGCTGGAGACTAGGAGGCTCATTCTCACATTCAGAAACAAGACTAAGCTGGAGACTAGGAGGCTCATTCTCACATTCAGAAACAAGACTAAGCTGGAGACTAGGAGGCTCATTCTCACATTCAGAAACAAGACTAAGCTGGAGACTAGGAGGCTCATTCTCACATTCTGAAACAAGACTAAGCTGAAGACTAGGAGGCTCATTCTCACATTCAGAAACAAGACTAAGCTGGAGACTAGGAGGCTCATTCTCACATTCAGAAACAAGACTAAGCTGGAGACTAGGAGGCTCATTCTCACATTCAGAAACAAGACTAAGCTGGAGACTAGGAGGCTCATTCTCACATTCAGAAACAAGACTAAGCTGGAGACTAGGAGGCTCATTCCCACATTCAGAAACAAGACTAAATTGGACACTAGGAGACTCATTCTCACATTCAGAAACAACTAAGCTGGAGACTAGGAGGCTCATTCTCACATTCTGAAACAAGACTAAGCTGGAGACTAGGAGGTTCATTCTCACATTCAGAAACAAGACTAAGCTGGAGACTAGGAGACTCATTCTCACATTCAGAAACAACTAAGCTGGAGACTAGGAGGCTCATTCTCACATTCTGAAACAAGACTAAGCTGGAGACTAGGAGGCTCATTCTCACATTCTGAAACAAGACTAAGCTGGAGACTAGGAGGTTCATTCTCACATTCAGAAACAAGACTAAGCTGGAGACTAGGAGGCTCATTCTCACATTCAGAAACAAGACTAAGCTGGAGACTAGGAGGCTTATTCTCATATTCAGAAATAAGACTAAGCTGGAGACTAGGAGGCTCATTCTCACATTCAGAAACAAGACTAAGCTGGAGACTAGGAGGTTTATTCCCACATTCAGAAACAAGACTAAGCTGGAGACTAGGAGGCTCATTCTCACATTCTGAAACAAGACTAAGCTGAAGACTAGGAGGCTCATTCCCACATTCAGAAACAAGACTAAGCTGAAGACTAGGAGGCTCATTCCCACATTCAGAAACAAGACTAAGCTGGAGACTAGGAGGCTCATTCTCACATTCTGAAACAAGACTAAGCTGGAGACTAGGAGGCTCATTCTCACATTCAGAAACAAGACTAAGCTGGAGACTAGGAGGCTTATTCTCATATTCAGAAATAAGACTAAGCTGGAGACTAGGAGGTTCATTCTCACATTCAGAAACAAGACTAAGCTGGAGACTAGGAGGCTTATTCTCATATTCAGAAATAAGACTAAGCTGGAGACTAGGAGGTTCATTCTCACATTCAGAAACAAGACTAAGCTGGAGACTAGGAGGCTCATTCTCATATTCAGAAACAAGAGAAGATAGCAGTATACCAATATTTGATCCACAGTAATATCAACAAATTAGCTGGACCAGATAGGAAATTGGAATGAAAGACAAACTTAAAACATAACTTTTACTATATGTGCGGATAAAAAGTGAACAGAAGCTCACAAGATTAAAACCAAGGTAGCAAAGATCCAACCATATGGACCAAAATGGCCTAAACAAACACGTAGGCCCAAATACGGACTGCCTCAGTTGGTGTAGAGCAAGGTGGATTAAATCACACAGTACATGTATAATGGTAACTCCGACTGAGGTAGAATCATAAGCACACAGTATAATATATTAATTTCACAACCCCATTCAGGGGAGAATATAAACTTGTGTGTCACAGGCAGATACTTCGGTAAACAAGGAAACCGTGAGAAATAATAAATCCCACATTAAATGGTAACGCTCTTACCAGGTCCAGAGATCATACGCGGGCATTGGTGCAGGTTATCTGCTCATACAGGGGGCTGTCAATCAGCACATCAAAATCCCATAGAGACCTAAACCCGTATCAGGCATATAGTTGCAAATACCCACTCCCAACGTTTCAAATGTGGATCATCAGGGGAGTCCAAGTGGGATATAGAGGAGGGCTGTCACTAGGTATCTCCACAATATGACAGTCCGCAGATGCCCAGGTCACTAGAAATAAGCAAACACAGGGGGTTTATGGGGTGGGTCCTTCTACCCCTTGATACAGGGATCGCCCCACAGGTTTAGCAACATTTTGGCCCCTCCCCCCCCTTGTTGATAGTCTCCTTGACTTGCCTCTAATGAACTTTGACTTTGATATTAACCCTCCTTCCCTGTGTGTCATCGCTCTCTTATTCCTGTGGCCTATACATGTCCAGGCCTCGCTTTTTCTATTATCCGCATTACTAGCCTGACCAGCGACACTGCTAACTTATACCGGCATGCTTATGGGCTTGTACCTCCGTGCTTGTTATTTTATTCACTCTCGCGGCTATTACACATGGCATCCACATTGTTATGGTTACGCCATGTGTTGTTCCATGTGGTGAATTAGCTTGCGTTCCACTTACCCGAATGTGATTACATCGGGTAATGGCTGCAACGCTTCCTTAGCGACGCGGCGATTGATGACGCGTCACTTCCGGCCCGGCAGGAGTCTGGGAGTGAACGTCATCATTTTCGGACCCTTCTGCGCATGCGCCGGGTTATATATGGAGCGCCCTTCCGGACGCTGAGCGCGGCAATCTTTGAATCGGGTCTGGATGTGCGCCACTGTGCGGTGAGTGTTCCTAACCACGGGGCATTAGAAATACGGCCTGGTAGGCAGCTTTTGGGCTTATCCCCTGTGTTTGCTTATTTCTAGTGACCTGGGCATTTGCGGACTGTCATATTGTGGAGATACCTAGTGACAGCCCTCCTCTATATCCCACTTGGACTCCCCTGATGATCCACATTTGAAACGTTGGGAGTGGGTATTTGCAACTATATGCCTGATACGGGTTTAGGTCTCTATGGGATTTTGATGTGCTGATTGACAGCCCCCTGTATGAGCCGATAACCTGCACCAATGCCCGCGAATGATCTCTGGACCTGGTAAGACCGTTCCCATTTAATGTGGGATTTATTATTTCTCACGGTTTCCTTGTTTACCGGTGTATCTGCCTGTGACACACAAGTTTATATTCTCCCCTGAATGGGGTTGTGAAATTAATATATTATACTGTGTGCTTATGATTCTACCTCAGTTGGAGTTACCATTATACATGTACTGTGTGATTTAATCCACCTTGCTGTACACCAACTGAGGCAGTCCGTATTTGGGCCTACGTGTTTGTTTAGCCCATTTTGGTCCATATGGTTGGATCTTTGCTACCTTGGTTTTAATCTTGTGAGCTTCTGTTCACTTTTTATCCGCACATATAGTAAAAGTTATGTTTTAAGTTTGTCTTATATTCAGAAACAAGACTAAGCTGGAGACTAGGAGGCTTATTCTCACATTCAGAAACAAGACTAAACTGGAGACTAGGAGGCTTATTCTCACATTCAGAAACAAGACTAAGCTGGAGACTAGGAGGCTCATTCTCACATTCAGAAACAAGACTAAGCTGGAGACTAGGAGGCTCATTCTCACATTCTGAAACAAGACTAAGCTGAAGACTAGGAGGCTCATTCTCACATTCAGAAACAAGACTAAACTGGAAACTAGGAGGCTCATTCCCACATTCAGAAATAAGACTAAGCTGGAGACTAGGAGGCTCATTCTCACATTCAGAAACAAGACTAAGCTGAAGACTAGGAGGCTCATTCCCACATTCAGAAACAAGACTAAGCTGAAGACTAGGAGGCTCATTCTCACATTCAGAAACAAGACTAAGCTGGAGACTAGGAGGCTCATTCCCACATTCAGAAACAAGACTAAGCTGAAGACTAGGAGGCTCATTCTCACATTCAGAAATAAGACTAAGCTGGAGACTAGGAGGTTCATTCTCCCATTCAGAAACAAGACTCAGCTGAAGACTAGGAGGCTCATTCCCACATTCAGAAACAAGACTAAGCTGGAGACTAGGAGGCTCATTCCCACATTCAGAAACAAGACTAAGCTGAAGACTAGGAGGCTCATTCTCACATTCAGAAACAAGACTAAGCTGAAGACTAGGAGGCTCATTCCCACATTCAGAAACAAGACTAAGCTGAAGACTAGGAGGCTCATTCCCACATTCAGAAACAAGACTAAGCTGGAGACTAGGAGGCTTATTCTCACATTCAGAAACAAGACTAAACTGGAAACTAGGAGGCTCATTCCCAAATTCAGAAACAAGACTAAGCTGGAGACTAGGAGGCTTATTCTCATATTCAGAAACAAGACTAAGCTGGAAACTAGGAGGCTCATTCCCAAATTCAGAAATAAGACTAAGCTGGAGACTAGGAGGCTCATTCCCACATTCAGAAACAAGACTAAGCTGGAGACTAGGAGGCTTATTCTCATATTCAGAAACAAGACTAAGCTGCAGACTAGGAGGCTTATTCTCATATTCAGAAACAAGACTAAGCTGGAGACTAGGAGGCTCATTCTCATATTCAGAAACAAGACTAAGCTGAAGGCTAGGAGGCTCATTCTCATATTCAGAAACAAGACTAAGCTGAAGGCTAGGAGGCTCATTCTCATATTCAGAAACAAGACTAAGCTGGAGACTAGGAGGCTCATTCTCATATTCAGAAACAAGACTAAACTGGAAACTAGGAGGCTCATTCCCAAATTCAGAAATAAGACTAAGCTGGAGACTAGGAGGCTCATTCCCACATTCAGAAACAAGACTAAGCTGCAGACTAGGAGGCTCATTCCCACATTCAGAGACAAGACTAAGCTGGAGACTAGGAGGCTCATTCCCACATTCAGAAACAAGACTAAGCTGGAGACTAGGAGGCTCATTCCCACATTCAGAAACAAGACTAAGCTGGAGACTAGGAGGCTCATTCTCACATTCAGAAACAAGACTAAGCTGGAGACTAGGAGGCTTATTCTCACATTCAGAAACAAGACTAAGCTGGAGACTAGGAGGCTCATTCCCACATTCAGAAACAAGACTAAGCTGAAGACTAGGAGGCTCCTTCCCACATTCAGAAACAAGACTAAGCTGGAGACTAGGAGGCTCATTCCCACATTCAGAAACAAGACTAAGCTGAAGACTAGGAGGCTTATTCTCATATTCTTAAACAAGGCTAAGACTTGTTTGTTATTTTTTTGCTTTAATTACGAGCCCCCAAAGTAGGCCAAGACCAACTATAACCCAGAGCCAGTTAATACCTGTCATGTAATCTTAGCAGTGAAATTGGTGAGCAGTGTTTATACCAACTGAATCTCCTGATCGGCTTTGTGTCTTTTCTTTAGAAAGCTTCTTCTAAATATTCAGATAATTACTTTAAGGACTCTGAAATCTTGTAGTCCATCAATCGGCTGGTCACAAACGGTGTGTCAGTTATATGCAGCTGTATAATTGTTGTTCCTGCTGATACTTTTAATAATATTGTAAAGGGCAGGTCAGATTTACAATATCTTCTAAGATACAATTGTGCTGAAAAGTTTACACACCCCTGCAGATTTTCTGTTTTCTTTGCCTTTGTTCACATAATATGAATGATAATACAAAATCTTTTTTTCCACTCATAGTTAGTGGTTGGCTGAAGCCATTTATTGTCATCTACTGTGTTTTCTTTTTATAAATCATAATGACAACCAAAAACATCCAAATGACCCTGATCAAGAGTTCACATCCTGGTGATTTTGGCTGATAACATGCACAGAAGTTGACACAAATAGGTTTGAATGGCTAATAAAGGTAACATCCTCACCTGTGACCCGTTTGCTTGTAATCTGTGTGTGCATAAAAGCTGAGTGAGTTTCTGGGGTCCAGACAGACTCTTCCATCTTTCATCCAGTCACTGACATTTCTGAATTGTGAGTCATGGGAAAATCTAAAGAATTCTCAACAGATCTATGGGAAAAGATAGTTGAACTGTATAAAACAGGAAAGGGATACAAAAAGATATCCAAGGAATTGATAATGCCAGTCAGCAGTGTTAAAACTGTGATTAACAAATGGAAAATCAGGGGCTCCTGTAAAAACCAAACCACGATCAGGTAGACCAACAAAATTTCTGCCACAATTGGCAGGAAAATTATTCAGGATGCAAAGAAAAACTCACAAATAATATCAGCTGAAATACCGGACTCACTGAAAACTAGTGGTGTGGCTGTTTCAAGATGCACAATAAGGAGGCACTTGAAGAAAAATGGGCTGCATGGTCAAGTTACCAGAAGAAAGCCATTACTGCGCAAATGCCACAAAGTATCTCACCTACAATATGCCAAACAGCATAAAGACAAGCATCAAAACTTCTGGAACAAGGAAATTTGGAGTGATGAGACCAAAATCGAACTTTTTGGCCACAACCATAAACGTTAGATTTGGAGAGGTGTCAATAAGGCCTATGATGAAAGGAAGACCATTCCTACTGTAAGGCATGGAGGAGAATCGCTGATGATGTTGGGGATGTGTGAGCTACAAAGGCGCAAGAAACATAGTCAAAGTTGAAGTAAAGATGAACACAGCACATTATTAGCAAATACTGGAGGCAAATTTACACTCATCAGCCTGGAAGCTGAGCATGGGACATAATTGGACTTTCCAACATTACAACGATCCAAAACACAAGGCCAAGTTGACCTGTCTTTGGCTACAGCAGAACAAAGTGAAGGTTCTGGAGTGGCCATCTCAGTCTCCTGACCTCAATGTCATTGAGCCGCTCCGGGGAGAACTCAAGCAAAGCGCAGTTCATGAAAGAAAGCCCAGGAATTTACAGGAACTGGAGGCGCCAAAAAGAATGGGGAGCTTTACCATCTGACCAAGAAGAATGGGCAGCTTTACCATCTGACCAAGAAGAATGGGCAGCTTTACCATCTAGCCAAGAAGAATGGTTAGCATTACCATCTGGCCAAGAAGAATGGTCAGCTTTACCATCTGGTCAAGAAGAATGGGCAGCTTTACCATCTGGTCAAGAAGAATGGGCAGCTTTACCATTTAGCCAAGAAGAATGGTTAGCATTACCATCGGGCCAAGAAGAATGGGCAGCTTTACCATCTGACCAAGAAGAATGGGCAGCTTTACCATTTGACCAAAAAGAATGGGCAGCTTCATCATCTTACCAAGAAGAATGGGCAGCTTTACCATCTGACCACGAAGAATGGGCAGCTTCACCATCTGACTAAGAAAAATGGGCAGCTTCACCATCTGAGCAAATAAAGAGCCTTATCCAACTACTACAAAAGACTTCAAGCTGTCATTGATGTTAGAGGGGGCAATACATGGTATTAAGATCTGGGGGATGGGAACTTTTCATCAGGGTCATTTGAATGTTTTTGGTTGTCATTATGATTTAAAAAGAGAAAACACAGTAGATGACAATAAATGGCTTCACCCGACCACTAACCATGAGTGGAAAAAAAGATTGTGTGTTAACATACATATTCTGTGAAAAAAGGCCAAGAAAGCAAAAAATCTGCCAGGGTGTGTAAACTTTTGAGCACAACTGTAGATAAACGTCTTTCTTCTTAATTTTTGTATATTGGGTGTCTCGCAAGCAGTGAGTTATATAATTTGGCAGCCTTGGAGGATCATTCTCCCATTTTGGAAAGTTTTTAGTGTTTGCTCCCTCCGCTCTACGAGGAGCGCTGATCAGTATCCTCCGTCTCTCACGTTTTATGATATTTTGCCGATTCACATCTAAATGTATAGCGGTTTCCCTGCTGTAGAAAACCATTTACATGTTTCCGGACTGTACACTTTTTTTTTTTACACTTATGTTGAACGCTCGCCAGAACCACACAGTCAATACAGGAGTCTCCTCAATGGCGTTTTTCATAAATGGAAGTTGATTCAGGAATCCCGCTCAAACACATTCCTTTTTGAACAGGAATGTTCTGCGCTTTTTTTTTTCCCTGTCCCTTTCATACTGTTTTATTTCATCCCTAAACTTAATATGTCCAAAGCCAGCAAGAGGCAAAGAGCCAGAAAAACGACTGATATATGTGGTGATAGCCTCACGACTGGTGGTAGGAACAGCGCTGTCGGGCTCTGGTTCTGCTGATCGCCGGGGATTTTTAGGATTGTCTCCCAGCTTTCTGCAGGCCCTGAACTACATAATTATTCTTCCATTTTACCTGTCTATTGCTAGAATAATATAATCTACACCATGTTCCAAATTATTATGCAAATGATATTGTTCTCTGATTTTCCTAAATGGTCGGTGCCAATGACAGTCAGTCTAATAAACGTCATCACCCGTTAGAGGATACATCGAATTTTATTGAAGAAACCTCCCAATGATAACAGTATAATCTTCCTGTTCCAAATTATTAGGCATAGCAGAGTTTCTAAACATTTTATATCTTTTAAAGAACTGAAAATGCTCATTTGTGGAATTTTCAGCATTAGGAGGTCACATTCACTGAAATAAAAAGCTATTTAAATCGAAAACATCCTAACATAGGAGCCCTTCTTTGATGTCACCTTCACAATTCTTGCATCCATTGAACTTGTGAGTTTTTGGAGCGTTTCTGCTTGAAGTTCTTTGTATGATGTCAGAATCGCCTCCCAGAGCTGCTGTTTTGATGTGAACTGCCTCCCACCCTCATAGATCTTTTGCTTGATGATACTCCAAAGGTTCTCTATAGGGTTGTGGTCAGGGGAATATGGTGACCACACCATGAGTTTATCTCCTTTTATGCCCATAGCAGCCAATGACACAGAGGTATTCTTTGCAGCATGAGATGGTGCATTGCCATGCATGAAGATGATTTTGCTCCTGAAGGCACATTTCTGCTTTTTGTACCATGGAAGAAAGTTGTTAATCAGAAACTCTATATACTTTGCAGAGGTCATTTTCACACCTTCAGGAACACTAAAGGGGCCTACTAGATGTCTCCCCATTATTCCGGCCTAAAACATGACTCCTCCACCTCCTTGCTGACGTCACAGCCTTGTTGGTACACGGTGGCCATCCACCAACCATCCACCACTCCATCCATCTGGACCATCCAGGGTTGCTCAACCCTCATCAGTAAACAAAAATAGTCTTCATGTATGTCTGGGCCCATTGCAACCGTTTCTGCTTGTGAGCACTGGTTAGGGGTGGCCGAATAGTAGGTTTATGCACCACAGCAAGCCTTTGAAGGTTCCTACACCTTGATGTTCGAGGGACTATTGAGGCACCAGAAGCTTCAAATATCTGTTTGCTGGTTTGTAATGGCTTTTTAGCAGCTGCTCTCTTAATCCAATGGACTTGCCTGGCACAAACCTTCCTCATTCTGCCTTTATCAGCACCAACACGTATGTGCTCAGAATCAGCCACAAATCTCTTCACAGTACGATGATCACGCTTACGTTTTCATCCCTTGTCCAAGGCATTGCATTATTGGATGCTTTTCGGCAGCAGAGAGATCCTTTTTGTTTCCCATGTTACTTGAAAACTGTGGCTGCCTAATATTGTGGAACATCCAGTTTTCCTTTTATTGGGCCTCACCTGGCAAACTAATGATCACCGGTATCTGAGACTGATTTCAGTGATCCAAAGAACCCGGAGACACAAAACCATCAATGAGCTTCATTATTAATCGCTAGGACACTTACATCCAACTGCATAATAATTTGGAACATTGTGTATTGCTATAGTATTGCTCCAGTTCTCTGATGACTTTTGCTTTTCATGTACAGTACAGACCAAAAGTTTGGACACACCTTCTCATCTCTAGAACAACTGTTAAGAGGAGGCTTTGTGCAGCAGTCTTCATGGTAAAATAGCTGCTAGGAAACCACTGCTAAGGACAGGAACAAGCAGAAGAGACTTGTTTGGGTAAAGAACACAAGGAATGGACATTAGACCAGTGGAAATCTGTGCTTTGGTCTGATGAGTCCAAATTTGAGATCTTTGGATCCAACCACCGTGTCTTTGTAGAAAGGGTGAACAGATGGACTCTACATGGCTGGTTCCCACCGTGAAGCATGCATGGAGGAGGGGGTGTGATGGTGTGGGGGGGGCTTTGATGGTGACACTGTTGGGGATTTATTAAAAATTGAAGGCATACAGAACCAGCATGGCTACCACAGCATCTTGCAGCGGCATGCTTTTCCATCCGATTTGGGTTTAGTTGGACCATCATTTACTTTTCAACAGGACAATGACCCCAAACACCCCTCCAGGCTGTGTAAGGGCTATGTGACTAAGAAGGAGAGTGATGGGGTGCTACGCCAGATGACCTGGCCTCCACAGTCACCAGACCTGAACCCAATCAAGATGGTTTGGGGTGAGCTGGACCGCAGAGTGAAGGCAAAAGGGCCAACAAGTGCTAAGCATCTCTGGGAACTCCTTCAAGACTGTTACTACCTCTTGAAGCTCATCAAGAGAATGCCAAGAGTGTGCAAAGCAGTAATCAAAGCAAAAGGGGGATACTTTGAAGAACCTAGAATATAAGACATCTTTTCAGCTGTTTCACACTTTTTTGTTAAGTATTTCATTCCACATGTGGTAATTCATAGCTTTGATGCCTTCAATGTGAATCTACTATTTTTAGAGTCATGAGAATAAAGAAAACTCTTTGAATGAGGAGGTGTGTCCAAACTTTTGGTCTGTACTGTAGATACTCAGTTTTCACTCTTAGATGTACAATATTCTATATGGGATTTGCAAAAAAAAAAAAATGTCATGTTCTATTGGGGATCATGGTGCAGGGAGCTTTTCCCCTACAATGAATGAGCTGCCATATGGAGGTACAATGCAATGATACAGCGAGAAGGGATCTGTAGTAAGGGACTGTACTCCATATCTAAAATTTGGGGCCTCAGCCCAAAAACCATCCAAAAGTGTCAACCAAGTGTAACCCAGCGTATTAATATGTCTCTTCAGATGGGAACAGTCTGTGGCACGATACAGTGAAGCAAGTACTGTAAAAGCGTTTCTGGCCACAGGTCACCATTTTTTGATATGTGTCATCTTCTGTGCATCAATTGAAATGGCATTAATGGCATCACCACCAATGGCAGTAATTTCAGAGACGTTAGACTATTGCTGACTCCCTGTAATGCACAGTCCCATCCTTAGCTCAGGATGTCTATTCAGCATTGCAGTTTTGCTTTTTAGAAGTAGTATTAGTAGTGATGAGCGAGCACTACCATGCTCAGGTGCTCGGTACTGGTAACTAGTGATGAGCGGGCACTACCATGCTCAGGTGCTCAGTACTGGTAACTAGTGATGAGCGGGCACTACCATGCTCAGGTGCTCGGTACTGGTAACTAGTGATGAGCGAGCACTACCATGCTCAGGTGCTCGGTACTGGTAACTAGTGATGAGCGGGCACTACCATGCTCAGGTGCTCGGTACTGGTAACTAGTGATGAGCGGGCACTACCATGCTCGGGTGCTCAGTACTGGTAACTAGTGATGAGCGGGCACTACCATGCTCAGGTGCTCGGTACTGGTAACTAGTGATGAGCGGGCACTACCATGCTCAGGTGCTCGGTACTGGTAACTAGTGATGAGCGGGCACTACCATGCTCAGGTGCTCAGTACTGGTAACTAGTGATGAGCGAGCACTACCATGCTCAGGTGCTCGGTACTGGTAACTAGTGATGAGCGGGCACTACCATGCTCAGGTGCTCGGTACTGGTAACTAGTGATGAGCGGGCACTACCATGCTCAGGTGCTCAGTACTGGTAACTAGTGATGAGCGGGCACTACCATGCTCAGGTGCTCAGTACTGGTAACTAGTGATGAGCGGGCACTACCATGCTCGGGTGCTCTGTACTGGTAACTAGTGATGAGTGGGCACTACCATGCTCAGGTGCTCTGTACTGGTAACTAGTGATGAGTGAGCACTACCATAGTCTGGTGCTTGTTCAGATCAGTTGGGCGCTGGGACGGGCGCAACTCAAGTAGCCAAGTATAATAGAAGTCAATCGGAAACTCAAGCTCAAGTCTCTCATTGACTTCCATTATACTTGGGTACTCGAGTCGCGCCCATCCGAGCGTCCAACTACTGGTTTCAAGACCCAAGCATGGTAGTGCCCGCTCATCACTAGTTACCAGTACTGAGCACCCGAGCATGGTAGTGCCTGCTCATCACTAGTTACCAGTACTGAGCACCTGAGCATGGTAGTGCCCGCTCATCACTAGTTACCAGTACTGAGCACCCGAGCATGGTAGTGCCTGCTCATCACTAGTTACCAGTACTGAGCACCTGAGCATGGTAGTGCCCGCTCATTACTAGTTACCAGTACAGAGCACCTGAGCATGGTAGTGCCTGCTCATCACTAGTTACCAGTACAGAGCACCCGAGCATGGTAGTGCCCGCTCATCACTAGTTACCAGTACAGAGCACCTGAGCATGGTAGTGCCCGCTCATCACTAGTTACCAGTACAGAGCACCCGAGCATGGTAGTGCCCGCTCATCACTAGTTACCAGTACAGAGCACCCGAGCATGGTAGTGCCCGCTCATCACTAGTCACCAGTACTGAGCACCCGAGCATGGTAGTGCCCGCTCATCACTAGTTACCAGTACAGAGCACCCGAGCATGGTAGTGCCCGCTCATCACTAGTTACGAGTACTGAGCACCCGAGCATGGTAGTGCCCGCTCATCACTAGTTACCAGTACAGAGCACCTGAGCATGGTAGTGCCCGCTCATCACTAGTTACCAGTACAGAGCACCCGAGCATGGTAGTGCCCGCTCATCACTAGTTACCAGTACAGAGCACCCGAGCATGGTAGTGCCCGCTCATCACTAGTTACGAGTACTGAGCACCCGAGCATGGTAGTGCCCGCTCATCACTAGTTACCAGTACTGAGCACCCGAGCATAGTAGTGCCCGCTCATCACTAGTTACCAGTACTGAGCACCCGAGCATGGTAGTGCCCGCTCATCACTAGTTACCAGTACTGAGCACCCGAGCATGGTAGTGCCCGCTCATCACTAGTTACGATTACTGAGCACCCGAGCATGGTAGTGCCCGCTCATCACCAGTTACGAGTACCGAGCACCCGAGCATGGTAGTGCCCGCTCATCACTAGTTACCAGTACTGAGCACCCGAGCATGGTAGTGCCCGCTCATCACTAGTTACCAGTACAGAGCACCTGAGCATGGTAGTGCCCGCTCATCACTAGTTACCAGTACAGAGCACCCGAGCATGGTAGTGCCCGCTCATCACTAGTTACCAGTACAGAGCACCCGAGCATGGTAGTGCCCGCTCATCACTAGTTACGAGTACTGAGCACCCGAGCATGGTAGTGCCCGCTCATCACTAGTTACCAGTACTGAGCACCCGAGCATAGTAGTGCCCGCTCATCACTAGTTACCAGTACTGAGCACCCGAGCATGGTAGTGCCCGCTCATCACTAGTTATCAGAAACGTTATGTCAGGATCCTATAATGATGAGGAGACCCTATAAATCCGCTCCCCGGTCCATGAAGATTTGGGATGTTCTGCTGTAATCTTCGTGCACATACATAGCCATCTACTGAGTGCACGGCACGGCAGACTGGGAGAGAAGTGCTCGGTGATGACTGTATATTACATGTGAGCTCATCTTGTCTGCAGATTATACTAAACAAGCTTCAAGTATTAAAGGGCCATCACTACAAAAGATTCCCTGCTCTCGTTTGGTGATCCAGCTACTTCAGAGGCTCCTGATCACCACAGCTGTCAATCACGGATCCCCTGTGGTGACAGCTGTTTAACAAGATCCCGGCTGGTGCTGTCCTTCCCTCGTCGTGCACTCAGGGCCAGTACAAATCATTATTCACCGGTTTTACATTGTTCGTCTGGCTGAGAATGAGAAATATGGATTCAGGCTTTTGGAATGTGCCGGAGTTAACCCTGCGCGCTGGTTGCAGCTTGTTCTATTAACATCTCCCAATCCCACAAAACTTTTTTTTTTTTCCTATTCTCCAAACTTTTTTTTTTTTTTTCTTAACAAACTTTCATGCCTCTTCCACTCCCCTTCCCCACCCCTCTCTCTCCCCCTTTTCCTGATCCCACTGAAAGGAGGCCGAGCTTGCAGGATTTTGCCTTCTGATTTGCTGTCCCTGTCTGGGACTCACAGTCCCTTACATCTCCCTAAAAAGGTTTTTTCACTCTGTAATCGTTCGACAAGGGGGCATCACTTCTCAAGACAACCCCAGTAGGACCAGACCAGAGAAGGGGACAGGACAGGAAGCAGGAGAAGGAGGAGAGAAGAGAACTGGGGCTTTGCAGACACTCAAATTTGACTGCCCAGAAAAATTCAGCTGCAGTAAGCACCCCCCAAAATATCCCAATCTAATGGCTTTATAAAGTGCACGAGTCCTCCAGGGTTTCTGCCCTTTCTCTGATACCCAAATTGCATTCCAAGATTTGCATTAAGGACCTCTGAATCCCAAAGAATTGGCCCCACACGGTGGAGGTGATGAACATGGATACACACACAAGGTGGAAACGAAGGAGTTGGAGCCGACACTTATCCTTCCTTATAGCACTAAGCTTTATATGTTCCCAGTGCCATGCAGGTAAGAAACTTTGCTTTTCCCCCAGAAAGTCTCTTCTTGAAAATCCGCAACATGCAGAAGTCAAAGATACAAGCTTTTACTCTTCTTCTTCTTCTTCTTCTTCTTCTTGAAGGTTTAACATAAGTTTACTTTTTTTTTTCTGGAGCCCTTTTGTCAGAAGTCCCATGTAAGGATGGTCTGTCCTTTCTGTCCATCATCTACAGGGGGGGGGGGCACCTAAACCATTACCTTCTGTCTACTTCTCCTTTCTTCTCAGATATTTCTTATTCTCCTCAGTGTAATCTTACAAACTTCTGAAGACAACACACAAACTTGAAAACTTTTTTTTTTTTGCCCCCTATGTGAAACTAGCAAAATTGCTCCACCTATAGGTTACTTGTGGAACTGCAACGGACAAGTTTTTTTGTTTTCTGTTCCTGTCTGCAATTGTAATATGTCCTCATCATTTCATACAAGATTGTATTTTTGTAAGGAAAAAATAATGACGTGTCTTAGGCGGCATGGTGGCTCAGTGGTTAGCACTGCAGTCTCGCGATGACTCAGTGGTTAGCACTGCAGTCTCGTGATGACTCAGTGGTTAGCACTGCAGTCTCGTGGTGGCTCAGTGGTTAGCACTGCAGTCTTGTAGTGGCTCAGTGGTTAGCACTGCAGCCTCGTGGTGGCTCAGTGGTTAGCACTGCAGTCTTGTGGTGGCTCAGTGGTTAGCACTGCAGTCTTGTGGTGGCTCAGTGGTTAGCACTGCAGTCTTGTGGTGGCTCAGTGGTTAGCACTGCAGTCTTGTGGTGGCTCAGTGGTTAGCACTGCAGTCTTATGGTGGCTCAGTGGTTAGCACTGCAGTTTTATGGTGGCTCAGTGGTTAGCACTGCAGTCTTGCAGTGTTGGGTTCCTGGGTTCAAATCCCACCAAGGACAACAGCTGCAAGGAGTTTGTATGTTCTCCCCGTGTTTGCGTGGGTTCTCTGGTTTTCTCCCACACTCCAAAGACATACAGATAGGGACTCTAGATTGTGAGCCCCAATGGGGACAGTGTTGCCAATGTATGTAAAACGCTGTGGAATTAATAGCGCTATATAAATGAATACATATTATATTATATTATATTAGAAAATGTATGTGTGGTGATGAAGGCTGTATGTTACATAGTTACTTAGGTTGAAAAAAAGCCCTCGGTCCAACTAGTTCCCCCTTCCTCCACAAGTTCTACATTTGGTCACAGTCATTTATACCCATCAATGTTTTGTGTACTGAGGAATCATCTGCCCTGATATAAAGCTGTTCTAGTATCTGCTATTACTAGCTCTTGTGGTAGGGCATTCCACAGTCTGACTGCTCTAAGGGTATGTGCGCACGTTGCTTTTTACCTGCTTTTTACCTGCTTTTTTGCTGCTTTTTCTTCTGCGCTGTTTAATGCCAAAATGGATGTGTTCTTCTATTCAAGCAAAGTCTATGGGAATTTGGGTTTCTTGTTCACACTATGCTGTTCAAAATGCTGCCTTTTTGTGGCAGAACTTTGGTCAAAAACTCAGCTTTTCAAAGAAGCAACATGTCAATTGTTTTTGCCATTTGGGTTTTGCACTGCAAAGCTGAGTTTTTGACCAAAGTTCTGCCACAAAAAGGCAGCATTTTGAACAGCATAGTGTGAACAAGAAACCCAAATTCCCATAGACTTTGCTTGAATAGAAGAACACATCCATTTTGGCATTAAACAGCGCGGAAGAAAAAGCAGCAAAAAAGCAGGTAAAAAGCAACGTGCGCACATACCCTTACTGTAAAGAACCCTTTCCTATTTAGCTGCTGGAATTATCTTTCTTCTCCCGCAGTGAGTGTCCCCTGCTCCTTAGTATTGTTTTTGGAAGGAATAAGTCCTGTGCCGTCCTTTATATTGACCACACATGTATTGATATATATAAATGAGATCTCCTCTGAGACGTCTTTTTTCTAAGCTAAACATATCTAAATTTTTCAACCTCTCATCATACGGGCGGCCTCCATTGCTCATCATACGGGCAACCTCCATTACTCATCATACGGGTGGCCTCCATTACTCCTCATACGGGCGGCCTCCGTTCCTCCTCATACGGGCAACCTCCATTACTCATCATACGGGTGGCCTCCATTACTCCTCATACGGGCGGCCTCCGTTCCTCCTCATACGGGCGGCCTCCATAACTCATCATAGGGGCGGCCTCCATTACTCCTCATACGGGCGGCCTCCATTACTCCTCATACGGGCGGCCTCCATTACTCCTCATACGGGCGGCCTCCAGTACTCCTCATACGGGCGGCCTGCAGTACTCCTCATACGGGCGGCCTGCAGTACTCCTCATACGGGCGGCCTCCATTACTCCTCATACGGGCGGCCTCCATTACTCATCATACAGGCGGCCTCCATTACTCCTTATATGGGCGGCCTCCATTACTCCTCATACAGGCGGCCTCCATTACTCATCATACGGGCGGCCTCCAATCCTTGTAGTAGTCTAGTTGCCGCCTTTGAACTGACTCTCTAACTTCAAAATTTCCTTTTTTAAAATGTGGAGCCCAAAACTGGATCCCATATTCCAGATGTGGCCTTACAAGTGATTTATAGAGGGGTAACAATACATTGGGATCACAGGATCTAATCTCTTACTATACACCCTAAAATCTTGTTGGCTTTAGCAGCTGCTGCCTGACATTGAGTGCTGCTGTCAGCTTATTTGTAATGAGAATACCCCGCTCTTCCTCCTGTTCTGTAGTCCCAAGTTTACTTCTATCTAATGTATATGTAGCTATAGGATTTCTCCGTCCTAGGTGATAGAGTGGATGGGTCCGTTCAGACACGTACACGACATGGGTGAGGTGACGGAGGGACCACTCTCTAATAAAAGCTTCACAATCCGGTGTCCACCGCCCGCACAGTCCCAGTGTCGGACACGACCCCACATTTTGCAGTTTTCGTTGCTGTCCACTGTGAATTGCAGACAGTGAAATGATGTCTGCGCAGCTGTGACGAGCCGTACGATGTGCTGCGCTCACGCCTGTAGATTATTAAAAAATTATTATTGCTTTTCTACCATGTTCATCTGAAAGCATCAATCAATTGCTATAATATTGGCAGAAACAAAATTATTCCTCCATCGATGCCGGATTTTCTTGCTGATACTGTCCACAGAGGACGAGCTGTGTAATTTCTACAGAAATAGATTATTGCTGTCAGAAGGCTGGAAGTGTGATATCGACTAGGAAAAAAGAATCTTTTTCCATCTTTTCTGGAGTCGGAGGCTCAGATTGAAGCTTCTAGGCCCAAATGTAGACTGTGGAGCGCTGCTGCTGTCACCGCAGTTTGGTGCCATGGGCACATGGGGTTGTCTAATCTTATACTGGTGACTGGTCGGGAGGGAATCGCACAGTGCCTGGTACCGGTGGCTGCAGGCCGTCCCTTATACTTGGCTCTTGTATAGCCACCTCGATGATGGCCACCCGGTGGCTGCAGGCCACCCCTTATACTTGGCTCTTGTATAGCCGGCTCGATGATGGCCGCCTAGTGGCTGCAGGCCGCCCCTTATACTTGGCTCTTGTATAGCCGCCTTGATGATGGCCGCCCGGTGGCTGCAGGCCGTCCCTTATACTTGGCTCTTGTATAGCCGCCTCGATGATGGCCGCATGGTGGCTGCAGGCCGTCCCTTATACTTGGCTCTTGTATAGCCGGCTCGATGATGGCCGCCCGGTGGCTGCAGGCCATCCCTTATACTTGGCTCTTGTATAGCCGCCTCGATGATGGCCGCCCGGTGGCTGCAGGCCGTCCCTTATTCTTGGCTCTTGTGTAGCCGGCTCGATGATGGCCGCCCGGTGGCTGCAGGTCGTCCATTATACTTGGCTCTTGTATAGCCGCCTCGATGATGGCCGCCCTGTGGCTACAGGCCGTTCTTATACTTGGCTCTTGTATAGCCGGCTCGATGATGGCCACCCGGTGGCTTCAGGCCATCTCTTATACTTGCGTCTTGTATAGCCGCCTCGATGATGGCCGCCCGGTGGCTGCAAGCCGTCCCTTATTCTTGGCTCTTGTATAGCCGCCTCGATGATGGCCGCCCGGTGGCTGCAGGCCGTCCCTTATTCTTGGCTCTTGTGTAGCCGGCTCGATGATGGCCGCCCGGTGGCTGCAGGCCATCCCTTATACTTGGCTCTTGTATAGCCGCCTCGATGATGGCCGCCCGGTGGCTGCAGGCCGTCCCTTATTCTTGGCTCTTGTGTAGCCGGCTCGATGATGGACGCCCGGTGGCTGCAGGTCGTCCATTATACTTGGCTCTTGTATAGCCTCCTCGATGATGGCCGCCCTGTGGCTACAGGCCGTTCTTATACTTGGCTCTTGTATAGCTGGCTCGATGATGGATGCCCGGTGGCTTCAGGCCATCTCTTATACTTGCGTCTTGTATAGCCGCCTCGATGATGGCCGCCCTGTGGCTACAGGCCGTTCTTATACTTGCGTCTTGTATAGCCGCCTCGATGATGGCCGCCCGGTGGCTGCAGGCCGTCCCTTATTCTTCGCTCTTGTATAGCCGCCTCGATGATGGCTGCCCGGTGGCTGCAGGCTGTCCCTTATACTTGGCTCTTGTATAGCCGGCTCGATGATGGCCGCCCGGTGGCTGCAGGCCGTTTCTTATACTGGGCTCTTATATAGCCGGCTCGATGATGGCCGCACACGGTGCTGGATTGTAGGCAGAACATCACCGGTTACCTTGTTGTGGCCGGTCCGTATCATTGGGATGAAGCCATTGCAGAATTGCAACTCCAGTAGAGGCAACAACGCATCTATAGCGTACAGACCGCAACAATCCAATGATACGACCGCCATACTAATAGTGTAAGGAGTGTATGGCCGCTGGCCAAAAGTTACAATATTTAAGGATTCGTCCACCAACATGGCTTTTATAGACTGGTTTATCACAAAGTGTTCAAGTGACATGTATACTCACCTCTATGTAAGGGGCGTTAGACTGAAGATCACTCGTAATAACCACTGCCCGGTGTGAGGCGGGTGACAAGCCGGTCACACAGGAGTAATGCCGAAACGGTGACTACTGTACTTGTGGGGAGCAGCCGAATGTCAGCTCAGCATTGGGGCCATATAGAACCACTAGTTAATAGGGATTTATGCTGAAATTCACACATACCTATCTAAAAATTAACATTTAATAATAAATATATAAAAAAAACCACAATATATTTAGATAAAACAGCCCGGTGCACATAAGAGAGAGGGAAACTAGGTCCCTACAATATCCACTCCCTTCTGTGCCCTACCAAGCTGTGGAGGTTGGCACCCTAAAGATACAATGTGGCGCCCCCACTCACCGACGACTGTCCCTACTATGACCCTGTGAACCCCTATAATCAGAGATAAAGTGCAGTGCGCAATTATAAAGTGATATGTGCAATGTGCAAAAAAAATGGGGTTCACAAAAACCTCCTCCAGATTCCGGAGGTCACCAGTGTTCTTTAAGAGAACCTAAACACATGCAGGGACAGTTGATTCCACTTAGCTAGGATCCTAGCATCATGAATATCTAGCTGCTACTGGTGTATCTAGCCACATTAATTTGTTATCGGCCTCCTGATGAGCCAAGGATTGGGGAAACGCGTTGAGGCATGAGGCAGAAATAAGCTAAGTGGAATTAACTGTCCCTGCGTGTGTCTAGGTTCTCTTAGTGAACACTGGTGACCTCCGGTATCTGGAGTAGGTTTTTGTGAACCCCATTTTTTTGCACATATCACTTTATAATTGCGCACTGCACTTTATCTTTGATTATAGGGGTTCACAGGGTCATAGTAGGGACAGTCGTTGGTGAGTGGGGGCGCCACATCATATCTTTAGGGTGCCAACCTCCACGGCTAGGTAGGGCACAGGAGGGAGTGGATATTGTAGGGACTGAGTTTCCCTCTCTCTTATGTGCACCGGGCTGTTTTAGCTAAATATATTGTGGTTTTTATATATTTATTATTAAATGTTAAGTTTCAGCATTGGGGCCATCCACAAATTCATCATTCTCCAATATCCCTATAAAGACGAGGATATCCTAAATTTGTCACACTTTCTAGACCCCACACATGTGGTAATTGATGGCGAGTTCCAGGGTCATGTGACCAGTAGTGATGGCGCCCCCGGTGGTTGATCATAGGTAACTGGAGGTCCCTATGTGAACTCCTCTCCTCGCCTGGCTTTGCCTATATTCAGACCGTGGGTTTATTCCTCCACAATTCCCGCAGTTTTGTCAGAGCTGAAATCTGAAAATGAACCCTCAGGGATAAATGGGTGGGTTAATTAAGAAAATCACTAATTGATGCTCATAATTACAAAGCGAATGATCCTAAAAATGCAGGTGAATGTCATAAAGCACTAAAGATCCTAAAACAATGCTGAGGGGGTTATAATCAGAGCGGTACATATGCTGCTGTAGTGCTGGGCTTAAGTCCACCCTAAATTATCAGCTGTACCCCTACCCAAGCCCTCGATAATGTCATCAACCTGAACCAAGTGGTGCAGGAGGGAGCAGCACATCATCGGGGCAGTCGTGTGCCGCACCATACACCCGCATGGCTTGTCTAGAGGCTCTCTCCTGTCTTCAGTAGTGCAGAAGGGAGCAGCACAACATCGGGGCAGTCGTGTGCCGCCCCATACACCCGCATGGCTTGTCTAGAGGCTCTCTCCTGTCTTCAGTAGTGCAGGAGGGAGCAGCACATCACCGGGGCAGTCGTGTGCCGCCCCATACACCCGCATGGCTTGTCTAGAGGCTCTCTCCTGTCTTCAGTGGTGCAGAAGGGAGCAGCACAACATCGGGGCAGTTGTGTGCCGCCCCATACACCCGCATGGTATGTCTAGAGGCTCTCTCCTGTCTTCAGTGGTGCAGGAGGGAGCAGCACATCACCGGGGCAGTCGTGTGCCGCCCCATACACCCGCATGGCTTGTCTAGAGGCTCTCTCCTGTCTTCAGCAGTGCAGGAGGGAGCAGCACATCACCGGGGCAGTCGTGTGCCGCCCCATACACCCGCATGGCTTGTCTAGAGGCTCTCTCCTGTCTTCAGTGGTGCAGGAGGGAGCAGCACATCACCGGGGCAGTCGTGTGCCGCCCCATACACCCGCATAGTATGTCTAGAGGCTCTCTCCTGTCTTCAGTAGTGCAGGAGGGAGCAGCACATCACCGGGGCAGTCGTGTGCCGCCCCATACACCCGCATAGTATGTCTAGAGGCTCTCTCCTGTCTTCAGTAGTGCAGGAGGGAGCAGCACATCATCGGGGCACTCGTGTGCCGCCCCATACACCCGCATAGTATGTCTAGAGGCTCTCTCCTGTCTTCAGTAGTGCAGGAGGGAGCAGCACATCATCGGGGCACTCGTGTGCCGCCCCATACACCCGCATAGTATGTCTAGAGGCTCTCTCCTGTCTTCAGTAGTGCAGGAGGGAGCAGCACATCACCGGGGCAGTCGTGTGCCGCCCCATACACCCGCATGGCTTGTCTAGAGGCTCTCTCCTGTCTTCAGTAGTGCAGGAGGGAGCAGCACATCACCGGGGCAGTCGTGTGCCACCCCATACACCCGCATGGCTTGTCTAGAGGCTCTCTCCTGTCTTCAGTAGTGCAGGAGGGAGCAGCACATCACCGGGGCAGTCGTGTGCCGCCCCATACACCCGCATGGCTTGTCTAGAGGCTCTCTCCTGTCTTCAGTAGTGCAGGAGGGAGCAGCACATCACCGGGGCAGTCGTGTGCCGCCCCATACACCCGCATGGCTTGTCTAGAGGCTCTCTCCTGTCTTCAGTAGTGCAGGAGGGAGCAGCACATCACCGGGGCAGTCGTGTGCCGCCCCATACACCCGCATAGTATGTCTAGAGGCTCTCTCCTGTCTTCAGTAGTGCAGGAGGGAGCAGCACATCACCGGGGCAGTCGTGTGCCGCCCCATACACCCGCATGGCTTGTCTAGAGGCTCTCTCCTGTCTTCAGTAGTGCAGGAGGGAGCAGCACATCACCGGGGCAGTCGTGTGCCGCCCCATACACCCGCATGGCTTGTCTAGAGGCTCTCTCCTGTCTTCAGTAGTGCAGGAGGGAGCAGCACATCACCGGGGCAGTCGTGTGCCGCCCCATACACCCGCATAGTATGTCTAGAGGCTCTCTCCTGTCTTCAGCGCTGCTTCAAGATTCAAGTGTAAATTGGATCCATGTATAATAATATTCCTAATATTAATGATGACACGCCGCCTATACTTATGGAGCATCCATGCTTTGTATCACTGCTGCCCCCTATAGGTGGTTGGTGGAATGTTGCTCTTGAACTTCTAATTGGCTTTATGCGAGTCTGTTTCTTATTAAGCAAAAAGTCAAAAGAAAGAAAAAAAAGCATTTTCAGGCTATTTTGGTTGGTTGTAATGAGCTGGCATAAAGATAATTGCATTTGTTCTCCAGACCGGGACCTAATGTGCCGTCTTCAAGGATGAAATCACCAGTACGAGGGCAGCAGGGACGTGCGCCCAACATGTGCCAGCATTGCTTCAATCCACAGCTCGTAAATTACCAGTACAGACCAATAGTGGTTACAGGGTTAACTGATTATACCAACTTGATGGTTGAAGTCTGTTTGGTTGCCCCAGATGATGTCACTATTTTTTTACTTTTTTCCATTTTTGGAAGATCTATAGGTACAAGCTCATAGTGTGCCAGACCGCAACCGATATGATTTTTTTGAGACCACAACTTGTAGTATAAGAGATCACACTTCACAGCACAAGGGTCCTCTCCCCTCCTGTAGACTGTGAGCCCTCGCGTGCAGGGTCCTCTCCACCTGTAGACTGTGAGTCCTCGAGGGCAGGGCCCTCTCTCCTCCTTACAGTCTACAGGAGGAGAGAGGACCCTGCCCACGAGGGCTTACAGTCTACAGGAGGAGAGAGGGACAGAGGAACCTGCCCGAGAAGACTCACAGTCTACAGGAGGAGAGAGGACCCTGCCTGTGAGGGCTCAAAGCCTACAGGAGGAGAGAGGGAGAGAGGACCCTGCCCGAGAAGACTCACAGTCTACAGGAGGAGAGAGGACCCTGCCTGTGAGGGCTCACAGCCTACAGGAGGAGAGAGGGAGAGAGGAACCTGCCCGAGAAGACTCACAGTCTACAGGAGGAGAGAGGACCCTGCCTGTGAGGGCTCACAGCCTACAGGAGGAGAGAGGGAGAGAGGACCCTGCCCGAGAAGACTCACAGCCTACAGGAGGAGAGAGGGAGAGAGGACCCTGCCCGAGAAGACTCACAGTCTACAGGAGGAGAGAGGGAGAGAGGACCCTGCCCGAGAAGACTCACAGTCTACAGGAGGAGAGAGGGAGAGAGGACCCTGCCCGAGAAGACTCACAGCCTACAGGAGGAGAGAGGACCCTGCCCGCGAGGGCTCACAGTCTACAGGGGATAGGTGAGGGTACAATAGGTGAGGACAGAGCTGGTTGCGCAGTGGTGTACTGGTCTGAGGGTTATTGTAGGTTGCAGGCTTGTCGGAAGAGATGGGTCTTCAGGTTCCTTTTGAAGGTTTCCATGGTAGGTATGCTGAGGTAGATTGTTCCAGAGTATGGGGGAGGCGCGGGAAAAATCTTATATACAATTGTTTAAAGAGGAGATAAGAGGGGAGAAGAGAAGGAGGTCTTGTAAGGATCTGAGGTTGCGTGCAGGTAGGTACCGGGAGACTAGGTCACAGATCTATGGAGGAGACAGGTTGTGTAGGTCATGGTGAGGGTTTTGAACTGGAGTGTTTCGGCAATGGGAAGCCAGTGAAGGGATTGGCAGAGAGGAAAGGCTAGGGAATAGCGAGGGGAGAAGTGGATTAATCGGGCTGCAGAGTTTAGGATAGAGTGGAGGAGTGCAAGAGTGTTGGAAGGGAGACCTCAGGTGGCAGTAGTCAAGGTGGGAGATGGTGAGGGCATGCACTAGTGTTTTTGCTTATTATTGGTTAAAGAATGCACGAATTCGGGAGATATTTTTGAGTTGTAGTCGGCAGGTGGTGAAGAGGGCTTAGATATGTGGCTTGAAGGATAGAGTGGAGGGTTACTCCGAGGCAACAAACTTGCGAGATTGGGGAGAATGAGCAGCCATTAACATTGACAAGGGATTGTGTGACTTGGGTGGATGTTGTTACTTAGTATAACACAGATTGAACCTTCGGCTTGTGCCGTGCAGGTGGCGGTGGACCCCCTGAGTCCCTTTTAGTAGGTCAGATTAATAGTCTTCTGTTTCTTCGGCACTAAAGGCGGCTTTGTTCTTCCTTGTGTCCCTGGTGTACAGGACTTTAAGGCCTTCACAACCTTCTGCTTAGAATCATCTCCGTTTGGTAAATATTACACCAAAGCAACCGCCGAACCTCCCATATGTTTTAGGGGTTTGGCAAGCATAGGGGCGCACTCTTTTGTAAGGAAGGAGCACACATGTGGCCAATTTGGAGCTTCCATTTTTACTATACATCAAACTTCTGGGACATATGTTTCCGATCTCTCGAGTGCTGAGGAAGTGTCTATTAAATGAAAACTACTTAGAAGACTTCTTTCAAGGATGAGGAGTCTTGCCAGTTTGTTTCATGTTTCTTTTCTCTCCCCTCGATTCCTCTTTTATCATGTGTCAAATTCCCATCACGTTTCCTGCCGTTTCATGTTTAAGTTTAGCAATGTGTGACGTAATCAATGGTTCGATGTCCGTGGCGGATCCATCGGGTGAGGAGGTTCTAAAAATTGAGCCTTCAAGTGCTCTCCGTACAGCTGTAGGATGGGTGGTCTTCATTAAACCCGACCTGCTTGGCCTCGAATTCCTCCCTTGAATGATGTCATGACTTCTTTTTACATATTTTGGCTAATAATGATTGATAGAGCCTCATTTACGACATAAATTTGCTCCTCTATGAAGTTGTTTTGGAATTGTGCAATTTTAGTGTCCCGGCATATTAAGGGCGAGATTACCATCTTGCGGAGACACATTTTTTTGGTGGGTTTTGCTTATTTTTAGACAGCAGACTATTTTGTGACCTTTCTTTAAAGTACCTGTCACTCATGTAAGGAGGGATAGGAAATTCAGGAAGATGGATGGAAGCGGGAAGGTCACAGGGTGCTTTAGTAATTTAAAGGGCACGACCCTCTTCAGAATGACTTAGTATTATTTTTTACAAGTGAAGTGTGTCTTTAATGACTTTGCAGTAGCCGAAAAAATGCCCCCGCCCTCTATGCTTGGTGAATGTGGCTATCGGTTACCCAAAAATCAAGAGAGGCCGTACTGGGCCCAGCCTTAAAAGGGAGGCCGACATGACTGGGTTAGGATGGGAAAAAAAGGGGGATTAAGTGGTTGAGGTTAGGCAGGGGTTAAAGATATTTAGAGGGGGCGGAAATAGAGGATTTTTGAATTGTGCATTGTGGGTGTAGTTAGTTGGGGAGGGAACAATTAAGGGGTTTATAAGGGGTGGTCAGTTAGTGGGGTCATCCATTTTGGGCACAGAAAACGGAACAATCTAAAATTTTTCTTTTCTTGTCATTGCAGCATAGCGAAGGAGAGGAGGGTCCTCGAAGTTGTAATTTGGGGTTTGTGGCGGAACGGTGTGGGGGGGGAACCCGTAAGGTTCTGGACCCCTCATGTAGACTCTTTACATGCCGGCGGGTAGAAGAATCCCGTGGTGGGCCGCGGGTTGGGGGCGTGTGTTCAGATGAGGCTAGGATGTTCGTTAACTGGTGCCTCCAAGCCGGTGATTGAGCGGCTGGGGGTAAAACATCAGTCTGGCTACAGTTTGGGTAGAATACCAGTCGACAGGTTTTGGGGCTTCGAGGACCAAACTGGTGCCTCCGAGCCGGTGCTTGAGCGGCTGGGGGTAAAACATCAGTTTGGGTAGAATACCAGTCAGCAGGTTTTGGGGCTTCGAGGACCAAACTGGTGCCTCCAAGCCGGTGCTTGAGCGGATGGGGGTAAAACATCAGTTTGGGTAGAATACCAGTCAGCAGGTTTTGGGGCTTCAAGGACCAAACTGGTGCCTCCGAGCCAGTGCTTGAGCGGCTGGGGGTAAAACATCAGTCTGGCTACAGTTTGGGTAGAATACCAGTCAGCAGGTTTTGGGGCTTCGAGGACCAAACTGGTGCCTCCGAGCCGGTGCTTGAGCGGCTGGGGGTAAAACATCAGTCTGGCTACAGTTTGGGTAGAATACCAGTCGGCAGGTTTTGGGGCTTCGAGGACCACCCTCCGGTTCTGTTGTGCAGTCTGCTTTATTTTAGGGAAGGTAAGGGTGGGGGGTTTATTTAAAGTCTTCATTAATGACTTGACCATACCCGTGGTCATGTTTATTCATGGTGTGATTGGTGACAATGTGACGACTTCATGCACGTGGACTGGTTCTCCTGCTGGGCCCCGCTAGTTAATAAACACACCATGATGTATGCGTTCCGTGCTGGGATGTTCCTATCATCTTCACTATTCTAAACCACCAGATATCCTCCATTTCTCGCGCTCTTTTATCTGTTGCCTTTGTCAATCATCCTGATTAGAGATGAGAGGGAATTGTGGGCGTCTGATTAGTGTCGCACACACGGATCCGCAGCGTCGGACCCTCCTCATGCGCTAACCCACTTCTGTATTTAACCAGAAGCCTTTTGATGTGAATGGGGCAGAATGTATTTTATTCATAGCAAACAGAGATGCATATTAAGAGCGTAAGTCAAGTGACTGCTCCGAGGGCGTCAGGAATTGTTTATGTTCTTTGAACCTTTCTCTTCTCTTTTTTTTTTTTCCGGATGCCCAGAGTCTTGAAATGTTCCATTCACCGCTCACTTTCTTATGTCCCACATATCCCATTCTGTGTGATGTGGTTCAAAGTCTCCGACGCTCCTAGATGTGGAGCGCTGCAGGTCTGTGCAGCCCCGAAATATGGAGTGCGGAAATTCTGTGCTTCAAATAAATATTTCTATATAGGTGATATCTGCAGGAAATATTGGCTGCTTTTACTTTGTGCTGTTTTATCAGGGCTAAAGCGGTAACACCCATGTCAGGCATCCCTGCGCTACCTCCAGGGGACAGCGTAAAGCCCTGGGCCCTTCTGTCCTCAGATAGGGTGAACCATCGCTAGAGGATAGGGGCGGAGGGTCTTTATAGAATTTTCTGTTGTTACATTTCTTTCCTCAGAAAACTGTTCCTTTCCTGAATACATAGAAAACATCGCAATAATTTGGAATATAGCCCCTTCACAACATATGATGTTGAGTTACATCATATGCCGCCTCCCTCACTTTAATGTGGACTTGCAAGCCGAGCCCGCTCCTTTCCTGGCAGATGATGGCTGTGTTATTCAACCATCATCTGCCCCTAACAGCCGTTGAGGAGTGGAGCTTCCCCTTCACCTGTCAATCTGTAAATTGCCTGTCAATCTCTGCACCAGCACAGGGCGCATCATTCCACACGCCTGTGACATGACCACTGGGCGTCGACGGGTTGCCATGACAGCCGAGGGTCTGTTGAAAACCCCCTGTCCTGTTTGGGTATTTGCGCACTTCTGCGTTCTGGTTGTCAAATATTCCGCAGCGTTTTGTCACTGCATGTGCGTTTCAAAACGCTGCGGAAAAGCTGCGTTTTGGATGTATTTTGAGTGCAGAATGGATGCAGAATTCATGCATTCTGGACGCTTGCTCTGCCATAGACAGAGAGGGAAAAGCATCCAAAACGCACAAAAGAAGTGACATGTTGCTTTTTAGAACGCAGCGTTTCGGCAAAAAATTTCGGCATGCAAAACGCTGCGTTCTAAAACGGAACGTGAACATGGAATATGCACACGTTGCATAGACTTTGCTGGGGACGCAGAATGCATGCTTTTACGCTGCAGTGCAAACCACTGCGTAAACACATACAAAATGCACACGTGCACACACAGCCTTATTATGATTCCCCTTTGAAAGCCAGCATTTAGCTGACGTTCATAGGGGACTGTGATTTACACCATACATAGCAATGCTGATGCACTACTATGTATATTGCAAGAGATCAGATGATCACCTCTTCAAGTTCTCTAAGGAGACTATTATATACAGTAAAAAGTGAGAAAAAAAATGTTTTTTTTTAAAAAAATACAAACGTTCAGATCTTATAATAAAATAAAGCAATTTAAAAAACTACACATTTGGTATCACTGCGTTCATAAAGATCTGATCTATTAAAATATAAAACTAATCTGAGAAAAAAATTGAAACACCAGAATTACATTGTCTTGGCCGTCACAACAGAGGAGAAGAAAACATGGTGGCCACCTAAAAATTATATCAGCTCAGGACTAGAGTTGAGCGGATTGCTAAGAATCCGGGTCCGGCGGATCAGTGGCGGGTTGACAAGGAAGTACGAGATCCGATCTGGAATCCGGGCCAATATATGTCAACGAGGAGCGGAATCCAGAGAGAGAGGGAGAGAGAGAGATAGAGAGAGGGAGGGAGAGAGGGGGAGAGAGAGGGAGGCGGAGGGGGAGAGAGAGCGAGGGAGGGAGAGAGGGCAGGAGAGAGAGAGCGAGAGAGGGAGAGAGGGCGGGAGAGAGAGGGAGAGAGAGGGAGAGAGAGAGAGGGAGAAAGAGAGAGGGAGAGAGGACGGGAGAGAGAGGAGAGAGAGAGGGAGAAAGAGAGAGGAGGGAGAGAGGACGGGAGAGAAAAAGAGAGAGAGAGAGGGAGAGAGAGAGGGCGGGAGAGAGAGAGAAAAAAAAAGTTGAATCCAGATCGTGCACCCGGAATCCCGCGTCCGGGTCGGGCCCGGATCTACCTCTGAAACCGCGCGGATCGGGATTTTTCCGGTCCGGGTCCGCTCAACACTACTCAGGACGCAAAAAAACCAAAACTGAAATATTGGTTTGTAAAGCCTGTTTGTGTCCCTGTACAAAGTGTTGTATATATCGGCTGACAGCGCTTGGTTTGATCATGTGGCACATCAATGTGTCAGGGCCGTCTTAGAAATGTCCCCAATGTTCACCAGAAACCCGTCAGAAAGTAAACCGTCTTGTAAGACACTAAGAAGTGATGTCTCTGCGGATTCCAGCTTTCCCTCTCGCTCCGACACAGCGACACGGGGGAATCCTGTCCATTCCCAGCATATCTGTCATTGTCCGCCTCTGCCCTTGTTTGTTTGCAGCAGCAGAGTTTAATTTACCGGTAAGTGGACAGAAGATGCAGATGGAGACATGGCAATGGACAGCTGCGGGATATTTCGGCTGTAAAGCCGGCTATTTGCAGTGTCTGCAGACTTGCCAGTCTTCATTTAGACGCAGCCAAAGCCTCGCACACGCTCCACGGTCTTCACTCCACGGAGTTTATTTCACCGTTCCCGAGAGTAAGAAAAGCAAATATCTCCTCTGATGCTTAAGTAAAGAAAAGGTTTAGAGAGAAAATAAACTGGCCTTCCTGAGAAGGTGGCATGGCGATCTTGGTTTATTATTAGTGGCTTTTCTGGAGATTTAGGTCTTGTGTTTTTATGCCTTGGGATCATTAACGCTGATAAAGTGCCAAAGTAGTCACATCTTTGGCGTCTGCAGAAGTCGCAGTCTGGACGGATCGATGCTGCGTATTATAGCGCAAAGACCCTGCAGGGACGGATGGGATATGTGTATAAAGAGGTTATCGGCTGGTACCGGCCATATCTGTCATGCTGGAGGCGCTCTGCTGATCACAGGTCTCAGCCCATGGAGATATTATCCAGCTCTCTAATCTTGTCATCCCGTGCATTAATTATTATTATTATAGCGCCATTAATTCCATGTCGCTTTACAAGTGAAAAAGGGTATACATAAAAACTAGTACAACAATCATTAACAGTACAAAACAGACTGGTACAGGAGGAGAGAGGACCCTGCTCGCGAAGGCTCACAGTCTACAGGAGGAGAGAGGACCCTGCCCGCGAGGGCTCACAGCCTACAGGAGGAGAGAGGTCCCTGCCCACGAGGGCTCACAGTTTACAGGAGGAGAGAGGACCCTGCCCGCAAGGGTTCACAGTCTACAGGAGGAGAGAGGACCCTGCCCACGAGGGCTCACAGTCTACAGGAGGAGAGAGGACCCTGCCTGCGAAGGCTCACAGTCTACAGGAGGAGAGAGGACCCTGCCCACAAGGGCTCACAGTCTACAGGAGGAGAGGGGACCCTGCCCACGAGGGCTCACAGTCTACAGGAGGAGAGAGGACCCTGCCCGCAAGGGCTCACAGTCTACAGGAGGAGAGGGGACCCTGCCCACGAGGGCTCACAGTCTACAGGAGGAGAGAGGACCCTGCCCGCGAGGGCTCACAGTCTACAGGAGGAGAGAGGACCCTGCCCACAAGGGCTCACAGTCTACAGGAGGAGAGAGGACCCTGCCCGTGAGGGCTTACAGTCTATAGGAGGAGAGAGGACTCTGCCCGCGAGGGCTCACAGTCTACAGGAGGAGAGAGGACCCTGCCCGCGAGGGCTCACAGTCTACAGGAGGAGAGAGGACCCTGCTCGCGAGGGCTCACAGTCTACAGGAGGAGAGAGGACCCTGCCCACAAGGGCTCACAGTCTACAGGAGGAGAGAGGACCCTGCCCGCGAGGGCTCACAGTCTACAGGAGGAAAGAGGACCCTGCCCGTGAGGGCTCACAGTCTACAGGAGGAGAGAGGACCCTGCCTGCGAGGGCTCACAGTCTACAGGGAATGGGTGATGGTACAATAGGTGAGGACAGAGCTGGTTGTGCAGTGGTGTGCTGGGCTGAGATTTATTGTAGTTTGTAGGTTTCTTGGAAGAGATGGGTCTTCAGGTTCCTTTTGAAGCTTGTCAAGGTAGGCGAGAGTCTGATATGCTGGGGTAGAGCTTTCCAGAGTATGGGGGAGGCGCAGGAGAAATCTTGGACGCGATTGTGGGAAGAGGAGATAAGAGAGGAGTCGAGAAGGAGATCTTGTGAGGATCTGAGGTTGCGTGCAGGTAGGTACCGGGAGACTAGGTCACAGATGTAGGGAGGAGACAGGTTGTGGATGGCTTTGTATGTCATGGTTAATGTTTTGATCTGGAGTCGTTGGGCAATGGGAAGCCAGTGAAGGGATTGACAGAGTGGCGAGGCTGGGGAATAACGAGGGGAGAGGTGGATTAAGCGGGCCGCAGAGTTCAGGATAGATTGGAGGGATGCAAGAGTGTTGGAAGGGAGGCCAGAGAGCAGGAGGTTGCAGTAGTCGAGGTGGGAGATGATGAGGGCATGCACTAATGTTTTTGCTGATTCTTAGTTAAGGAAGGCACGGATCCGGGAGATATTTTTGAGTTGTAATCGGCATGAGGTGAAGAGGGCTTGGATGTGTGGCTTGAAGGATAGAGCAGAGTCGAGGGTTACTCCAAGGCAACGAGCTTGTGAGACTGGGGAGAGTGAGCAACCATCAAGTTTGATGGAAAGGCTTGTTGGAGGAGATGAGTGAGGAGGAGGAAAGACAATGAACTCTGTTTTGTCCTTTGGCCGTGGGACTCTATGAGCTGTCCCAGGCTGAAGGTGTAGATGGAGAATAGCAGGGGTCCAAGAACTGAGCCTTGGGGGACACCAACGGATAGAGGGCGAGATGAGGAAATGGTGTGAGAGGGGGTTAATGACTTCTATCTCCACCCGATACCTATGCGGTCATATAGGCAGCTCGGAGACGGATCCATGTTTGCAATCATTGAAGCCACTTGATAAGTGAAGAGCTTTTTACGAGTAATTTCTTACTACAGATTTGTTCAATTAGCTGCAATTAACTCTGCGGTTAAAGTGCTTCACAGCGAATCTCCTGCAAAGATTTATTCTTTCCTAATTAAATGTATGTAATCAGGATCGGGCACCAGAGTCCGTTATAAAGGAGCCTTCCTTTCAGAGATGTTGTAATCCCAGTTGGCAGCCGGCCCGGGTCTATAAAGGTGCACTCAGCCATTCCGGATCAGTCACGTTAGCGGCTTCATACACAGCTCCTTCATATTGAATGGCAGTGATCTGTGCAATGACACCATCTCTATTAAGGGACTGTCATGTCACCTACCAATGCGATGGGCGAGCAACAATGCCAGGGGGTAATCTGTACTTCAGCTGACCTTACAGTTGTGAATGCATCTGTTGGTTGCATTATTTCGGCCCTTTATCTTCTGTTTGCGCACTGTTTGTGCAAAACCTCCTTAACGAACGAGCATGTCAAGATTCCTCTGTGCAGAGCATCTCGCACAACTAGGAGATGCTCTACTGTATTTTCCTGGGCTGGCAGGGTTGATTGACAGCGCAGGCTTCCATGCTGGTTCTGGGAGGTGCTGATTACTCGGTTGTTTAATCTTCTGGGTAATTGCTCTGCTTCTTTAGTGAGCATGCGCTCACAGAACCTTGCCAGTCGCACCTTCTGGTTCTGTAGTTGTGCTGTTGGCCTGTGTTTATGCATGTGTTCTGATCTTTAGGGCACATTACACGCTGCGATCTCGCTAGCGAGCATACCCGCCCCCGTCGGTTGTGCGTCATGGACAAATCCCTGTCCGTGGCGCACAACATCGCTTACACCCGTCACACGGACTTACCTTCCCTGTGACGTTGCTGTGGCCGGCGAACCGCCTCCTTTCTAAGGGGGCGGTTCGTACGGCGTCACAGCGACATCACACGGCAGCCGTCCAATAGAAGCGGAGGGGCGGAGATGAGCGGGCGGAATATCCCGCCCACCTCTTTCTTCCTCATTGCCGGTGGAGGCAGGTAAGGAGATGTTCGTCGTTCCTGCGATGTCACACATATCGATGTGTGATGCTGAAGGAACGACGAACAACCAGCGGCATGCACCACCAACGATATTATGAAAAGGAGTGACGTGTCAACAATCAACGATTTTTGACGTTTTTGCGATCGTTGATCGTCGCTCCTAGCTGTCACACGTTGCGATGTCGCTAACGACGTGACCCCGACGATATATATAGTTAGCGATGTCACAGCGTGTAAAGCACCCTTTAATGTCTTGACCCTGGTTGACCGCTGTTGTTTGACTCCTCTCTGTCCGCTCCCTGTTCCTGTCGCGACCATCTGGTTTTTGACCTCGGACCGTTACCTGACCACATCTCACTTTACTCCCTGAATCCATTACGTGCCTTCCTGGAATTCTGACTTTCAGATCGTGACCTGTCTATACCTCTGTGTACTCCATACGTGTCCTCCTGTTTTTAGGCCATGGTTTTCCTGATTACTCTACCATTTGTACTACATATAAGTAGTGACAGCATTACAGAACGTTTCCCTTTCTCTTTCCTCACGTTCTCCCTTCTCTGAACATTGTAGATTTATCTCTATTATTTGTCACAGAAATTAGTATACAGCGGTCTACCCTGCAGGGGATCAGTTAAGGAGCAGGTGAAAAGTTAGATTCATTCTTTTCATATCTAAAATAGGAATCTTGGACATTTTACAGCTCGACGCACGTTTCACCTTCAAGGTGTTTTTTCGGCACTGATTGGAAAATAAAAAAAAAGCCGGAAAATAAATAGCATAGCCTAAATCTAACAATCCAGGTATACACTCGTCTAGATTTATGGCCGTGTTGTTATTAGACCAGAAGTGAAAAATACCTGAAAATCTAAAACTCTTGTTTGAACAGTTAGTATTGGTGCTCCCTCCCTCCTTATATGATGCGATATATCCCATCTACATAGCTAGAGGTAAATGGAATTGTCTGAAGAAAGCCAGTGCTTAAGTCTGGACCTCTCCGAATCACCATGAAAAAAAAAATAGCACTGGTCAGCACTGCCCCATAGCATAACATTGGTCCCAGCGCTGTCCGACAAAACATCGAATAGCTCTCATCCGAGTTATGCTCTCGTGTGAGCGAGCACTTACTGGTGAAGTATATACTTCTGTAATGGCCATTGCTTTTTGCATACAACATGCACTAGAATCTTCCATTTTTCAGATGACACGCTGCCATTCAAGTCTATAGATGCGCAAACAAAGCAAACACGTAAGGATCAAGCTTATTGCATCCGTTTTCCTACTAAATCATTCAGGCCATAACTAGATTTGGGCCCTCCCATTTCCACCCCCATGCATGTTGGTCAAATATATGGGCCCTTGTAGATGTTGCCCTCCCCCATTATGTAGTAATGCCCCCATCTTGGTATATATGTCCCCCATCCTGGGCCCGTAGTGGTATATATGCCCCCATCCTAGGAACATTGTGGTATATATATCTATTGTTCTAGTATATATGTCCTCCATCCTGAGCCCCATTCCGGTAAATATGCCCCCCATCCTGAGCCCATCCTATTATATATGCCCCTTTTCCTGGTATATATCCTGCATCCTAGGCCTATCCAGGTACATGTGCCCACCATCCTGGTATATATGTCCCCCATCCTGGTATATATGTCCCCCATCCTGGGCCCGTATTGGTATATATGCCCCCATCCTAGGAACATCCTGGTATATTTATTTACCTTTCTAGTATCTATGTCCTCCATCCTGAGCCCCATTCTGGTAAATATGCCACCCATTCTGAGCCCATCCTATTTTATATGCCCCTTTTTCTGGTATATATCCTGCATCTTAGGCCTATCCAGGTACATGTGCCCGCCATCCTGGTATATTTGTCCCCCTTCCTGGTATATACATCCCCCTTCCTGGTATATATGTTCCTGGTATATATGTCCCCCTTCATGGTATATATGCGACCCATCCTGGTATATATGTCCCCCATCCGGGGTGTTTTCTTGGTATATATGTCCCCCATCCTGGTATATATGCCACCCATCCTGGTATATATGTCCCCCATCCTAGGCCCATCATGGTATATATGTCCCCCATCCAGGGTGTTTTCTTGGTATATATGTCCCCCATCCTGGTATGTATGTCCCCCGTCTTGGTGTATGCGTCCCCACATCCTGATATGTGTCCCCAATCCTGGTATATATGTTCCTGAAATGTAAGTGGACAGATGACCCAAATTGTCTAAAAGACGTTCATAGTAAATGCGCTGAAAAAATATTGTAACTATCTGTATAAAGCGTGGGTTCAGGGGTAGAGTGTAAGGTAAGGAAGGTGTAAAGGTGAGGGGTGTGTGTGGTCTTCTGTCTTGTTACCAATCTTGTGGCTTGTAGAATCATTGTAGACCTCATATAAAGTATTACCTGGTAATAGCAGCAACTCGACACCAGTCTCGTAATTCAGCTCTGGACCTCTCACCCGGTGGTGCTGGTTATGCACCAGTGCATGATATACTGGTTGGTCACTTTATGAATGTCAGGCTGGGAAGTTCTCCGTCCCTGATCGGAACGGCCTCATTCACAAGTGTGAGCCGATTCTTATGAATACGTTCTGCTTCATGTCCTCTTCCATGTGTGGTGCAGATCGCTGGAGGCGGCTGACATCGGCCACCCCGTGGGAGAGAAATCAAAGTGTATCCTGACATCAAGGGTCTCCTTCTTTTATACTAAATCTGTGCAGCTCCAAGGCACACAAGATCATCATTTTCATGTATTTCAGGGAGTTCGTGATAGAATTGCTTTTACTAATTTTAACCCTGGTGGGGTGCTCTGCATAGGCCTCACAGGTAGGTCGTGCTATGTAATTGTACCGCCCCCGGGCGAGCAGCCGGGCTGCTGCCGCCGCTCAGATCCGGATCTGCGGTGGCTCGAGGGGTCTCCGGACCCGGGGTCGCGCGGCCACTCGATTAAAATTTTGGAAAGTTCGTGACGCCACCCACGGTGCGTGGTAATGTGAGGGATCACCGCTGCCGTTGGGGGGGCGGTGACGATGGTGCGGCAGCCTGATGTTTAACCATTCCGTGGGTAGGGGATTTGTGTCCCGGGGCCCGTTGGTGATGGATAGTGTTTGGGTTCTGTTGGGGGGATATGTGCGGGGGTTTCCAATGTACTCACTCAGTCCCAGAATAACCACACCGACAGCTTGTAAACCAAAGTTCTGAGCACCACTGTAGTCTGCGGGGAGCACGCCTGGATCCGTGCCTCTGGTGGTGGTGTTGGTCTGTGGCCCTATCCCTGGCACCTTGGTATGAAACTCTCCGGGTCCCGCTCACCCGTATGGCTAACGGAGTGAGCTTGCTCTCAGGGTTCACGCATAGGATTTCTTTGAACTGTAGTGGGAAAGTCCTATGCCATCGGTGCGCTAGTACCCCGATTTTGGAGCGAGTTGGGGATGACACTTGAAGTCTTCACCCCCATCGGGTAAATTACCGGAACGCGTGAAGCTACTTTCTGGCCCGGGGTCCATGTACCCCGTCGTGCCCTGGCCCCTGCCTGGTGATAGCTCAAGGCCGCCAGCCGCTCTCCTCGGCAGTCCGTGCCCCTTAACACTGTCCCCTGCGACCGGGTTCCAGCTCCTACCAGGCCCAGACCAACGTCTGCCACCTAGTACACAGGAGCTCTCCTCTGTGGCCTCTCCTCACGAGAGCAACCACTCCACCTCCTCTCCTTTCACTCTCCAAGCTCTCACTGTCACTTTCCTCACTTTCTCCTCACCAACCCCCCATGTGGGCAGCCCTATTCCCTTCAGGCCCCTCAATGGTGTGTCTAGTGGGTTCAAGTGGGAAGTGTTCCTAGGGTTTTAATTGGACTAGCTGTTAACACCAGAGGACTGGGATCCAAAACCAAGGAGGAGTGGATACTGTGCGGGAGGGAAGATCGCACAATACCCTGTGACGACCTGATAGGCCGGGGCGTCAGATAATCACTGATCATCCTGGATGCATTGCACAGCCCCATGACCGAAACGTTTTAGCCATCAATTATACCCAAACTACCGTAATCATCTAATTTATAGCGTAGCAGCAACATTTTCTGGTTACGGATTCCACTTATTGGCTTGTGGTTGTGTCTCCTGTACCAGGACCATCCGCCTATAAGACCGTGTGAATGAATTCCTAGAAAGCCGGGTTCATCCAGGATGAATGTGTGACCCGACCTCCACTGATGCACAAATCTGATCATGACGGCCCAGTGCGGGTTATGTCGGCCCTCGGGTTATGGCGCAGCAGTTCTCAGGTCCTCCTCAACCTCTCATGCTGCACACGGGTTTATTGTTTCAAGTGGAAACTGCTTCGGGAAACGCTCCTCGTTGAGGAATTTTTCCATTCATTACAAGGATTTTGTAAAAGTTGTTTTTTTTTTATTTGACAATTTTTAGTGAATGGTTTTTGCTCCCCCATCTGAAAGCAGCATAATGACAGAGACCCTGATTCCAGCGATGTGTCACTTACTGAGCTGTCAGCTGTCATTTTGATAAAAATCAATGTTTTCTCTGCTGCAGATCTACGGTAGCAGATATACAGAGCTCATGAATATTCTACTGGACTATGGCCAAGTAGTCCTCTAATAATGATCTACTGCTAATTAAACCGTGATTAATCGCTGGAATCACCATGACACATCGCTGGGATCAGGGTCTCTGCCCCTACATTATACTGCTCTCAGATTAAGTGGCAGAGACCTGGTGACAGATTCCCTTTAAGGGCAGATACCATAACGATACGCTTCAAAAAAGTGACGTCTTATTTATTTTCTTTTTCCACCAGTTTTCTTTTTTCAAAATCTCTGCAGGAACAACAATAAAATTATTAAAACTCATAAAAAACACTTAAGTAGATTTTGAATACAAATGAATAGTAAGAGTTTTTGAAGCGGTTTTCATGAACATTTTGGAGCAGATCTGCTAAAAAAACCATAAAAACTGTAAACATCGTCTCAGATGACATCACCAAGACTGCAGAGCATGATGTCATCACAATCAGTAGAACACAGTGATGTCATCACAATCAGTCGAGCACAGTGATGTCATCACAATCAGTAGAACACAGTGATGTCATCACAATCAGTAGAGTATGGTGATGTCATCACAGTCAGTAGAGCACGGTGATGTCATCACAGTCAGTAGAGCACGGTGATGTCATCACAGTCAGTAGAGTATGGTAATGTCATCACAATTAGTAGAACACGGTGATGTCATCACAGTCAGTAGAGCATGGTGATGTCATCACAGTCAGTAGAGCATGGTGATGTCATCACAGTCAGTAGAGCATGGTGATGTCATCACAGTCAGTAGAGCATGGTGATGTCATCACAGTCAGTAGAGCATGGTGATGTCATCACAATCAGTAGAGCATGGTGATGTCATCACAATCAGTAGAGCATGGTGATGTCATCACAATTAGTAGAACACGGTGATGTCATCACAGTCAGTAGAGCATGGTGATGTCATCACAGTCAGTAGAGCATGATGATGTCATCACAATCAGTAGAGCACGGTGAAGTAATCACAGGCAGTAGAGCATGGTGATGTCATCACAGTCAGTAGAGTATGGTAATGTCATCACAATTAGTCGAGCACAGTGATGTCATCACACTCAGTAGAGCATGGTGATGTCATCACAATCAGTAGAGCATGGTGATGTCATCACACTTTAGTAGAGCATGGTGATGTCATCACAGTCAGTAGAGCATGGTGATGTCATCACAATCAGTAGAGCATGGTGATGTCATCACAATCAGTAGAGCATGGTGATGTCATCACACTTTAGTAGAGCATGGTGATGTCATCACAGTCAGTAGAGCATGGTGATGTCATCACAGTCAGCTGATCTCAGCTAATTGGGTGTAAGTAAAGCAGAGGTCATGTTGGTATATGGTCAGTCGTGTCCTGAATCTAGTCGCTATCGTCACTAGAGGTGACCTGAAGTCTCCGGTCTGGATCTTGTTCTGGATTATTACCTGTATAATATTTCCTGCTGCATTTTGCTGTTTGCATTCGATCTCTGTAATCCGCAGCATGTTCGTTTAGCTTTTTGCCTGTCACTAACCTCATGGTCGCCTTCCAGTACCTGCCCCGAGCACGGCTTGCACATTCTATGCTGTCAGTTCAGGATTCCTCCGTGCTGCAGCCGGAGCTCCCCCGTGGACGACCGCCCGCTGGCAGCAGTTAGTGTACAGAAATTGGCGCATCGTGCCTACCCAGCACCATTTTATTGGGGATTTGTATTCCAGTGGTCTGTTAAATATCCAAGAGTGACTTGTTAATATGAAGTTATTTACCTAGAAACACATGGCCTGGCTGCCTCCGCGTCTTCCATGTATAAACCTAGATGGTTATTAAAGACTGTAATAATAATATATCAGACTGAAAAAAGGAGGAAATGTAAAATAAAATCTGTATCACCAGCCTGAAAAAGAAGGATTGGTTTCATCCATTGCCAAGGCTAATGCTTCCAACCAACCACAGGCTGGAATTGTAAAGTTGTCTGGGAAGGGTGGGGGGAGGGCGGTCTACCACCGCAGGACACGTCTGCTTTAAGAGCAATTTCATGTGATCTGACTCACTTGTTCCAGTTAGTCATGCAGGAGGCCGATCAGAGATGCCAGGTGGTCAGTGTGTAAAATACAGCTAAAGTATAGGATTGGATGTAGGTGCTCAGCGCGTTATCACACATGATAGGATTGGATGTAGGTGCTCAGCGCGTGTTATCACACATGATAGGATTGGATGTAGGTGCTCAGCGCGTGTTCTCACACATGATAGGATTGGATGTAGGTGCTCAGCGCGTGTTATCACACATGATAGGATTGGATGTAGCTGCTCAGCGCATGTTATCACACATGATAGGATTGGATGTAGCTGCTCAGCGCATGTTATCACACATGATAGGATTGGATGTAGGTGCTCAGCGTGTGTTATCACACATGATAGGATTGGATGTAGCTGCTCAGCTCATGTTATCACACATGATAGGATTGGATGTAGCTGCTCAGCTCATGTTATCACACATGATAGGATTGGATGTAGCTGCTCAGCGCATGTTATCACACATGATAGGATTGGATGTAGGTGCTCAGCTCATGTTATCACACATGATAGGATTGGATGTAGCTGCTCAGCGCATGTTATCACACATGATAGGATTGGATGTAGCTGCTCAGCGCGTGTTATCACACATGATAGGATTGGATGTAGGTGCTCAGCGCATGTTATCACACATGATAGGATTGGATGTAGCCGCTCAGCTCATGTTATCACACATGATAGGATTGGATGTAGGTGCTCAGCGCATGTTATCACACATGATAGGATTGGATGTAGCTGCTCAGCTCATGTTATCACACATGATAGGATTGGATGTAGGTGCTCAGCGCATGTTATCACACATGATAGGATTGGATGTAGCCGCTCAGCTCATGTTATCACACATGATAGGATTGGATGTAGCCGCTCAGCGCATGTTATCACACATGATAGGATTGGATGTAGCTGCTCAGCGCATGTTATCACACATGATAGGATTGGATGTAGGTGCTCAGCGCATGTTATCACACATGATAGGATTGGATGTAGCTGCTCAGCGCATGTTATCACACATGATAGGATTGGATGTAGGTGCTCAGCGCATGCTATCACACATGATAGGATTGGATGTAGGTGCTCAGCGCATGTTATCACACATGATAGGATTGGATGTAGCTGCTCAGCGCATGTTATCACACATGATAGGATTGGATGTAGCTGCTCAGCGCATGTTATCACACATGATAGGATTGGATGTAGCTGCTCAGCGCATGTTATCACACATGATAGGATTGGATGTAGCTGCTCAGCGCGTGTTATCACACATGATAGGATTGGATGTAGGTGCTCAGCGCGTGTTCTCACACATGATAGGATTGGATGTAGGTGCTCAGCGCATGTTATCACATGATAGGATTGGATGTAGCTGCTCAGCTCATGTTATCACACATGATAGGATTGGATGTAGCTGCTCAGCTCATGTTATCACACATGATAGGATTGGATGTAGCTGCTCAGCTCATGTTATCACACATGATAGGATTGGATGTAGCTGCTCAGCGCATGTTATCACACATGATAGGATTGGATGTAGACGCTCAGCTCATGTTATCACACATGATAGGATTGGATGTATCCGCTCAGCTCATGTTATCACACATGATAGGATTGGATGTATCCGCTCAGCTCATGTTATCACACATGATAGGATTGTATGTAGCCGCTCAGCTCATGTTATCACACATGATAGGATTGGATGTAGCTGCTCAGCGCATGTTATCACACATGATAGGATTGGATGTAGACGCTCAGCTCATGTTATCACACATGATAGGATTGGATGTAGGTGCTCAGCTCATGTTATCACACATGATAGGATTGGATGTAGCTGCTCAGCGCATGTTATCACACATGATAGGATTGGATGTAGACGCTCAGCTCATGTTATCACACATGATAGGATTGGATGTAGCCGCTCAGCTCATGTTATCACACATGATAGGATTGGATGTAGCCGCTCAGCTCATGTTATCACACATGATAGGATTGGATGTAGCTGCTCAGCGCATGTTATCACACATGATAGGATTGGATGTAGGTGCTCAGCGCATGTTATCACACATGATAGGACTGGATGTAGGTGCTCAGCGCATGTTATCACACATGATAGGATTGGATGTAGGTGCTCAGCGCATGTTATCACACATGATAGGTTTGGATGTAGATGCTCAGCACATGTTATCACACATGATAGGATTGGATGTAGATGCTCAGCTCATGTTATCACACATGATAGGATTGGATATAGGTGATCAGCGCGTGTTATCACACATGATAGGATTGGATGTAGGTGCTCAGCGCATGTTATCACACATGATAGGTTTGGATGTAGCTGCTCAGCTCATGTTATCACACATGATAGGATTGGATGTAGGTGCTCAGCGCATGTTATCACACATGATAGGACTGGATGTAGGTGCTCAGCACATGTTATCACACATGATAGGTTTGGATGTAGGTGCTCAGCTCATGTTATCACACATGATAGGATTGGATGTAGATGCTCAGCGCGTGTTATCACACATGATAGGATTGGATGTAGGTGCTCAGCGCATGTTATCACACATGATAGGATTGGATGTAGGTGCTCAGCGCATGTTATCACACATGATAGGATTGGATGTAGGTGCTCAGCGCATGTTGTCACACATGATGGGATTAGATACACAGTTCGCCAAGTGGTATCACATATGGATGGATTGGATGTTGCAGTTCAGCAGACAGTATAACAGAATATAGGCATGATCAGCCTCCCTGTATTTTACTCCTGGTGACATCAGTTTTTGTGCTGTGAATACAGGATCCTGTATTTGGATTGATCTGAAGTCTGTCCCGGACATTTCCCCTGAGATGTATTAAGAACAGGACAGGTAACCGAATCCTCGCAGACAGTGACAGCGCATATACATTGTCTGACAGTGAAGATGGCGCCAGTATTGTCTGCTCAGTGACACTGGCTGTGTGCCCAGCTGCCTCCGTGCCCAGCTGCCTCCGTGCCGTCCTCGCAGACCCTCTAGATATCTACTCAATCTTTGTGATGCACGGTGACAGGCCTCAATATTCCTGTGTGACATTGTAATCAGAAGTTCTGCTTCATGTTAATATAGCGGATTATTCACCGTTACTTTACTGTCTGCATCGTGTATGTTATTTAGCTAGCAAATCCGAATCCTAACATTGGGCATATTACACCCTTAGTATTTGGCAAGTTGCACAGCTTGCTGAAGGCTTGCTCTGGGGTGGGAAAAAAAAGACTTAAAGTTTTTGGTTTTGTTTCTAATTGCACTGGTATAAACTTAACATATTTCACATGAGGCCTTTAGAGTCTGAGCTCTAGCTCTTGGGGTTGTTTTGCAGTTTCTCTGAGAATTACATGGTCTGACCTTCGGATGAGTTTGCTGGGATGTCCACTCTTGGGACGGTTGTCTACTGTGCTGCCCAACAACCCAAACCCCAGGAGTAGGATTATTGTGGCTTTCTCTCGTGAAGGCATGTTCTTTGCATTTCTCACACAGTCTCATCTGATTGAAGAATGGCGTGTAGTCATCCATTCTGTACAGCAAAACAAATTAGATGGCACATAACAAGGCTAAGGCAACAAACAATGCCTACACAGAGCCTCAGAAGACATCAACATGACAGTGGGTCTTCGAGACAGATCTTCAGCTACAGGTGATCTATTGTCTTCACACCACCGATGTCAAAGGCTATCCTTGTTCAGAGCAAAATTGCAATGGAGGCTGAAATGGAAGTCTATCCTCTTAAGCAACAAGTCACGATTTAGTCCTGGATATAATGATAGCCAGAGATTGGTCTGGAGACCACATGAGCAACGCTATAAAAGACCTTCACAAAGGAACTGTCCCAGAAGCCATATTGCTCATGCTATATGAGTAGCCGGTATGGCCTATATGTGCCCCTGGCTGCAGGGTCTCTGGACTTGACTCCCATTGAGCACACTAAGGATGTTATTGGATGACCACTGCAAATGAATGAATAATTTGAGATCATTTGTACATGTTTATTTTCATTTTTCATCATTTGCACATCTGCAGCATGTCTATCCTGAGATTTCCATAATTCCCCATTATCCGTATATATACACTCCACAGTACCACTTCTCCCGTCCTGTATAGTGGGTGTAATCCTCAGTGTCTGCATTATTCTGTGTATATATACACTGCACAGTACCACTTCTCCTGTCCTGTATAGTGGGTGTAATCCTCAGTATCTGTATTATTCTGTATGTATACACTGCACAGTACCACTTCTCCTGTCCTGTATACTGGGTGTAATCCTCAGTACCTGTATTATTCTGTATATATACACTACACAGTACCACTTCTCCTGTCCTGTATACTGGGTGTAATCCTCAGTATCTGTATTATTCTGTATATATACACTGCACAGTACCACTTCTCCTGTCCTGTATAGTGGGTGTAATCCTCAGTATCTGTATTATTCTGTATGTATACACTGAACAGTACCACTTCTCCTGTCCTGTATACTGGGTGTAATCCTCAGTACCTGTATTATTCTGTATATATACACTGCACAGTACCACTTCTCCTGTCCTGTATACTGGGTGTAATTCTCAATATCTGTATTATTCTGTATATATACACTGCACAGTACCACTTCTCCTGTCCTGTATAGTGGGTGTAATCCTCAGTGTCTGCATTATTCTGTGTATATATACACTGCACAGTACCACTTCTCCTGTCCTGTATAGTGGGTGTAATCCTCAGTATCTGTATTATTCTGTATGTATACACTGCACAGTACCACTTCTCCTGTCCTGTATACTGGGTGTAATCCTCAGTACCTGTATTATTCTGTATATATACACTACACAGTACCACTTCTCCTGTCCTGTATACTGGGTGTAATCCTCACTATCGGTATTATTCTGTATATATACACTGCACAGTACCACTTCTCCTGTCCTGTATACTGGGTGTAATCCTCAGTATCTGTATTATTCTGTATATATACACTGCACAGTACCACTTCTCCTGTCCTGTATACTGGGTGTAATTCTCAATATCTGTATTATTCTGTATATATACACTGCACAGTACCACTTCTCCTGTCCTGTATACTGGGTGTAATCCTCAGTACCTGTATTATTCTGTATATATACACTTCACAGTACCACTTCTCCTGTCCTGTATACTGGGTTTAATTCTCAGTATCTGTATTATTCTGTATATATACAGTGCACAGTACCACTTCTCCTGTCCTGTATACTGGGTGTAATCCTCAGTATCTGTATTATTCTGTATATATACACTGCACAGTACCACTTCTCCTGTCCTGTATACTGGGTGTAATCCTCAGTATCTGTATTATTCTGTGTAAATACACTGCACAGTACCACTTCTCCTGTCCTGTATACTGGGTGTAATCCTCAGTATCTGTATTATTCTGTATATATACACTGCACAGTGCCACTTCTCCTGTCCTGTATACTGGGTGTAATCCTCAGTATCTGTATTATTCTGTATATATACACTGCACAGTACCACTTCTCTTGTCCTGTATAGTGGGTGTAATCCTCAGTATCTGTATTATTCTGTATGTATACACTGCACAGTACCACTTCTCCTGTCCTGTATAGTGGGTGTAATCCTCAGTGTCTGTATTATTCTGTATATATACACTGCACAGTACCACTTCTCCTGTCCTGTATACTGGGTGTAATCCTCAGTATCTGTATTATTCTGTATATATACACTGCACAGTACCACTTCTCCTGTCCTATATACTGGGTGTAATTCTCAATATCTGTATTATTCTGTATATATACACTGCACAGTACCACTTCTCCTGTCCTGTATACTGGGTGTAATCCTCAGTACCTGTATTATTCTGTATATATACACTGCACAGTACCACTTCTCCTGTCCTGTATACTGGGTGTAATCCCCGGTACCTGTATTATTCTGTATATATACACTGCACAGTACCACTTCTCCTGTCCTGTATACTGGGTGTAATCCTCAGTACCTGTATTATTCTGTATATATACACTGCACAGTACCACTTCTCCTGTCCTGTATACTGGGTTTAATTCTCAGTATCTGTATTATTCTGTATATATACAGTGCACAGTACCACTTTTCCTGTCCTGTATACTGGGTGTAATCCTCAGTATCTGTATTATTCTGTATATATACACTGCACAGTACCACTTCTCCTGTCCTGTATACTGGGTGTAATCCTCAGTATCTGTATTATTCTATGTAAATACACTGCACAGTACCACTTCTCCTGTCCTGTATACTGGGTGTAATCCTCAGTGTCTGTATTATTCTGTATATATACACTGCACAGTACCACTTCTCCTGTATACTGGGTGTAATCTTCAGTATCTGTATTATTCTGTATATATACACTGCACAGTACCGCTTCTCCTGTCCTGTATACTGGATGTAATCCTCAGTATCTGTATTATTCTGTATATATACACTGCACAGTACCACTTCTCCTGTTCTGTATACTGGGTGTAATCCTCAGTATCTGTATTATTCTGTATATATACACTGCACAGTACCACTTCTCCTGTCCTGTATACTGGGTGTAATCCTCAGTATCTGTATTATTCTGTATATATACACTGCACAGTACCACTTCTCCTGTCCTGTATACTGGATGTAATTCTCAGTATCTGTATTATTCTGTATATATACACTGCACAGTACCACTTCTCCTTTCCTGTATACTGGGTGTAATTCTCAGTATCTGTATTATTCTGTATATATACACTGCACAGTACCACTTCTCCTGTCCTGTATACTGGGTGTAATCTTCAGTATCTGTATTATTCTGTATATATACACTGCACAGTACCACTTCTCCTGTCCTGTATACTGGGTGTAATCCTCAGTATCTGTATTATTCTGTATATATATATACACTGCACAGTACCACTTCTCCTGTCCTGTATACTGGGTGTAATCTTCAGTATCTGTATTATTCTGTATATATACACTGCACAGTGCCACTTCTCCTGTCCTGTATACTGGGTGTAATCTTCAGTATCTGTATTATTCTGTATATATACACTGCACAGTACCACTTCTCCTGTCCTGTATACTGGGTATAATCCTCAGTACCTGTATTATTCTGTATATATACACTGCACAGTACCCCATCTCCTGTCCTGTATACTGGGTGTAATCCTCAGTATCTGTATTATTCTGTATATATAAACTGCACAGTACCACTTCTCCTGTCCTGTATACTGGGTGTAATCCTCAGTATCTGTATTATTCTGTGTATATACACTGCACAGTACCACTTCTCCTGTCCTGTATACTGGGTGTAATCCTCAGTATCTGTATTATTCTGTATATATACACTGCACAGTACCACTTCTCCTGTCCTGTATACTGGGTGTAATCCTCAGTATCTGTATTATTCTGTATATATACACTGCACAGTACCACTTCTTCTGTCCTGTATACTGGGTGTAATCCTCAGTACCTGTATTATTCTGTGTATATACACTGCACAGTACCACTTCTCCTGTCCTGTATACTGGGTGTAATCCTCAGTATCTGTATTATTCTGTATATATACACTGCACAGTACCACTTCTCCTGTCCTGTATACTGGGTGTAATCCTCAGTACCTGTATTATTCTGTATATATACACTGCACAGTACCACTTCTCCTGTCCTGTATACTGGGTGTAATCTTCAGTATCTGTATTATTCTGTATATATACACTGCACAATACCACTCCTCCTGTCCTGTATACTGGGTGTAATCCTCAGTACCTGTATTATTCTGTATATATACACTGCACAGTACCACTTCTCCTGTCCTGTATACTGGGTGTAATCTTCAGTATCTGTATTATTCTGTATATATACACTGCACAGTACCACTTCTCCTGTCCTGTATACTGGGTGTAATCCTCAGTATCTGTATTATTCTGTATATATACACTGCACAGTACCACTTCTCCTGTCCTGTATACTGGGTGTAATCCTCAGTATCTGTATTATTCCGTATATATACACTGCACAGTACCACTTCTCCTGTCCTGTATACTGGGTGTAATCCTCAGTATCTGTATTATTCCGTATATATACACTGCACAGTGCCACTTCTCCTGTCCTGTATACTGGGTGTAATCCTCAGTATCTGTATTATTCTGTATATATACACTGCACAGTACCACTTCTCCTGTCCTGTATACTGGGTTTAATTCTCAGTATCTGTATTATTCTGTATATATACACTGCACAGTACCACTTCTCCTGTCCTGTATACTGGGTGCAATCCTCAGTATCTGTATTATTCTGTATATATACACAGCACAGTACCACTTCTTCTGTCCTGTATACTGTGTGTAATCCTCAGTACCTGTATTATTCTGTATATATACACTGCACAGTACCACTTCTCCTGTCCTGTATACTGGGTGTAATCCTCAGTGTCTGTATTATTCTGTATATATACACTGCACAGTACCACTTCTCCTGTCCTGTATACTGGGTGTAATCCTCAGTATCTGTATTATTCTGTATATATACACTGCACAGTACCACTTCTCCTGTCCTGTATACTGGGTGTAATCCTCAGTATCTGTATTATTCTGTATATATACACTGCACAGTATCACTTCTCCTGTCCTGTATACTGGGTGCAATCCTCAGTATCTGTATTATTCTGTATATATACACTGCACAGTACCACTTCTCCTGTCCTGTATACTGGGTGCAATCCTCAGTATCTGTATTATTCTGTATATATACACTGCACAGTACCACTTCTCCTGTCCTGTATACTGGGTGCAATCCTCAGTATCTGTATTATTCTGTATATATACACTGCACAGTACCACTTCTCCTGTCCTGTATACTGGGTGCAATCCTCAGTATCTGTATTATTCTGTATATATACACTGCACAGTACCACTTCTCCTGTCCTGTATACTGGGTGTAATCCTCAGTATCTGTATTAGTCTGTATATATACACTGCACAGTACCACTTCTCCTGTCCTGTATACTGGGTGTAATCTTCAGTATCTGTATTATTCTGTATATATACACTGCACAGTACCACTTCTCCTGTCCTGTATACTAGGTGTAATCCTCAGTATCTGTATTATTCTGTATATATACACTGCACAGTACCACTTCTCCTGTCCTGTATACTGGGTGTAATCTTCAGTATCTGTATTATTCTGTATATATACACTGCACAGTACCACTTCTCCTGTCCTGTATACTAGGTGTAATCCTCAGTATCTGTATTATTCTGTATATATACACTGCACAGTACCACTTCTCCTGTCCTGTATACTGGGTGCAATCCTCAGTATCTGTATTATTCTGTATATATACACTGCACAGTACCACTTCTCCTGTCCTGTATACTGGGTGTAATCCTCAGTATCTGTATTATTCTGTATATATACACTGCACAGTACCACTTCTCCTGTCCTGTATACTGGGTGTAATCCTCAGTATCTGTATTAGTCTGTATATATACACTGCACAGTACCACTTCTCCTGTCCTGTATACTGGGTGTAATCTTCAGTATCTGTATTATTCTGTATATATACACTGCACAGTACCACTTCTCCTGTCCTGTATACTGGGTGCAATCCTCAGTATCTGTATTATTCTGTATATATACACTGCACAGTACCACTTCTCCTGTCCTGTATACTGGGTGTAATCCTCAGTATCTGTATTATTCTGTATATACTGTTGAAACCCTTAATTTCCATCCACTCTATATAAAGACGCATCTGCACGCTTTTCGCTTCACTCTTTCAAGCAGACACATCTGCATGTTTCTCCCTCCGCTCTCTATACAGACACATCTGCAGGTTTTTCCCTCCTCTCTCTATACAGACACATCTGCAGGTTTTTCCCTCCTCTCTCTATACAGACACATCTGCAGGTTTTTCCCTCCGCTCTCTATACAGACACATCGGCAGCTTTTTCCCTCCGCTCTCTGTACAGACACATCTGCAGGTTTTTCCCTCCTCTCTCTATACAGACACATCTGCAGGTTTTTCCCTCCTCTCTCTATACAGACACATCTGCAGGTTTTTCCCTCCTCTCTCTATACAGACACATCTGCAGGTTTTTCCCTCCGCTCCTTCGAGAGCGAAGGGAAAAACCTGCAGATGTGTCTGTATAGAAAGCAAAGGGAAAAACCTGCAGATGTGTCTGTACAGAGAGCGGAGGGAAAAAGCTGCCGATGTGTCTGTATAGAGAGCGGAGGGAAAAACCTTAACATGTGTCTGTATAGAGAGCGGAGGGAAAAACCTGCAGATGTGTCTGTATAGAGAAACTTCTGATTTCAGCTGTATATACACGGTATATGTTTATGTTGCACATGCATTTTGGAAGAAGCCTCTAGTCACGTGTACCGTTTGTTTGTGAAGGTGTTTTACATGCTAAGTTTATGAGGATTAGCCGCCATTGTTCAGTGCTGAGTGTCAGGACGAGGTGTAGGTGAAATTCTGGGAATATCAGGCTAGATTGACTATTTCTCAGCTTCTCCCCTTCTAGTCGGCGGTGGAGGGTGGGGTCCCTGAACCTGCATACCGCACATAGTAACACGTTTAAACCTGACCCTTTCGGCTTGTCTCCAGTGATAGGTGACGGCTTCTTCATTATTAAATGACATGATTGTATCTGTGGCCAGGAGGCACAGGACATGACCGCAGCACTTGCCACGTCTATTGCACGGTGTAGGGAGAGGATCGCACTGCCCGGTGGATCCCTGTGTCTGATCACCAGTACAATTGCCAGAAAGGTGCAGGTTCTCACAGTCCTTTTTTACAGCATTTTTTTTCCCCCATGAATAATACCGTATGCAGAAAAACGGCTATATTGTGCGCTTTTTACTGTTTTTTCTTCGTTTTATTTATCTGTTATTTAATGCTTTTTTTTTCTGCATCGTTGATGCTTTTTTATGCTTTAATTATAATGGGAAAAAGAAACAAAAATGAAAGTTGGTGTGACGCCCTGGCCAATCAGGTCGTCACAGGGTATTGTGCAATCTGCCCTTCTGCATGATATCCACCTCCACCTGCGCAGATCATCTAATACCATACAATGGCACCATATCCACCTCCACCTGCGCAGATCATCTAATACCATACAATGGGAACATATCCCCCTCCACCTGCGCAGATCATCTAATACCGTATAATGGGACCGTATCCCCCTCCACCTGCAGAGATCATATAATACCATACAATGGCACCGTATCCCCCTCCACCTGCACATGTGACGCACTGGCCTATCAGGTCGTCGCAGGGTATTGTGCAATCTGCCCTTCTGCATGATATCCACCTCCACCTGCGCAGATCATCTAATACCATACAATGGCACCATATCCACCTCCACCTGCGCAGATCATCTAATACCATACAATGGGAACATATCCCCCTCCACCTGCGCAGATCATCTAATACCGTACAATGGCACCGTATCCCCCTCCACCTGCAGAGATCATATAATACCATACAATGGCACTGTATCCCCCTCCACCTGTACATGTGATGCACTGGCCTATCAGGTCGTCACAGGGTATTGTGCAATCTGCCCTTCTGCATGATATCCACCTCCACCTGCGCAGATCATCTAATACCATACAATGGCACCATATCCACCTCCACCTGCGCAGATCATCTAATACCATACAATGGGAACATATCCCCCTCCACCTGCGCAGATCATCTAATACCGTACAATGGCACCGTATCCCCCTCCACCTGCAGAGATCATATAATACCATACAATGGCACCGTATCCCCCTCCACCTGCACATGTGACGCACTGGCCTATCAGGTCGTCACAGGGTATTGTGCAATCTGCCCTTCTGCATGATATCCACCTCCACCTGCGCAGATCATCTAATACCATACAATGGCACCATATCCACCTCCACCTGCGCAGATCATCTAATACCATACAATGGGAACATATCCCCCTCCACCTGCGCAGATCATCTAATACCGTACAATGGCACCGTATCCCCCTCCACCTGCAGAGATCATATAATACCATACAATGGCACTGTATCCCCCTCCACCTGTACATGTGATGCACTGGCCTATCAGGTCGTCACAGGGTATTGTGCAATCTGCCCTTCTGCATGATATCCACCTCCTCCTTGGTTATAGGTCCCTGACCTTTGGTGTTGCCAAGAACAAGCCAATCAAAACCCTAGGAACACTCTGCACCACACCCACCAGTGGACAGCCTGAAGGGAATAGGGTTGGTAAGGGGAGGTCAGGAGTGTCAGGAGACAGTCAGTGTAGTGTTGGAAGTGAAAGAGAGAGGAGGTCAGGAGCTGGGCTCCTCGTTTACTAGGTGGCAGACGTTGGTCTGGGCCTGGTAGGAGCTGGACCCCGGTTGCAGGGGATCGTGACAATAGGGATGGACTGTCGAGGAGGACAGCCGGCGGCCTTGTGCCATCACCGAGCAGGGGCCAGGGCACGACGGGGTACGTGGACCCTAGGCCAGGAAGTAGATTCAGGCGTCCTGGTTACCCAACGAGGACAGAGTCTTCAAGATCCGTTCTCCACCGGCTCCAAAATCGGGGTACTAGCGCAACGAGGGGGGTGTTAGGACTTTCCCCCTGCATAATCCAGAAAATCCCAAGCGTGAACCCTGAGAGCAAGCTCACCCAGTTAGCCATATTGGTGAGCGGGACCTGATTAGTTTCATGCTAAAAGGGACCAACTACAGAAGAACGGTGCCAAGGTCAAGGTCACAGCCTAACAAGCAACACCAACGGGCACGGGATCCAGGCGTGCTCCCTCCCTGCTGCAGCGGCATCAAGAACTTTGGTTTACCACGGTTGTCAGCGTTATTGGACTGAGTGAGTACGCCATTAACCCTTACCGGCCCGACGGCACCTCCCCAACGCCATCACCGAGTCCCGGGGCATTCCCCCTACCCATGGAGGGGTTAAACACCTGGCTGCCCACACCATCGCCACCGGGTACTCCCAGCCACAGCGATGGTACTTCACCCTTACCACACACCACGGGTGGCGTCACGAACTTTCCAAACCTTCCCCTGTACACAGCCCCCCTTCATTTGAGTGGCCGCACGACCCCCGTGTCCGGAGACCCCTCGAGCCACCGTGGATCCGGATCCGAACAGGCCGCCTGCTGACGCGGGGGCGACACACCTCATTGCCATCCAGCTACTATAAAACACTGATTATTTTATGTACTAAAATAAGGCTTCATGTGGTGAACTAGGCCTGAGAGGAGAACCCTCAGCTTTCCAGGCACATACACTTGTCTCCTAGTGTTCAGGCAATCCCAGAACCTGCGAGATCAGGATGAGCAGTGCGGGGTTTCTCGCACATAGGGCTTGTAGTCAACTATTGAACGATGTGATATAGTTTCCCTTCATCTATATACTCGTGTGTGGACAGAATGGCATCTTATATGAAATGGAAAAGTGTCAGTCATGAGAGCCATTACCCTATACAGTTTTCTCCCAGTCATTGCAATATTTATTTATTTATTTTTTTCTGCCACGCAATTTCTGGATTGCCCCTGGGATTTTGCCTTCTTATGGTTAGACATGCAGTACCGCTGGTCACCAATTTCCCAGATGTTTTCTCCATAGACACTAATGCAACAGCGCCCCCCCCTCCTAGAACTAGCTCAAAGTATCATTTTTCCAATGGTTTATGAAAATAAATATAGCTTGAAAGATTGATATTGTTATACATTGAATAGATCTAATGCACAGAGCTCTGTGTATCAGGGTGAGATTAACCGCAGCAGCTCTAATATAACATGATAATACCCCCCGGACCCCCTTGTGTCCCCCAGCTCCCAGTCTCCCAGTAAATAACCATAGTTGGAGTAGATTCCTGTGATTTTCAGCCCCTCCTCGCTGCGATCCCGGCCTTATCACATCCGCTGCTGGTTTAATATAATGCATTCTTTGGCTGGTGGTGGGAATATTGCTTTTGCGATCCCCGGGGGATAAAGTGATTTATTACTGCGATATCCCACATAGTAATGTCGAGTTTCGGGCTTTCTGTTGGCTCCGGGCTATGGTGCGGGGCACGGAGGCAGCCCGCACTGATGGAGGCTGATACATAGAAACATAATCATTGCTCCAAGAATGTAAATCACATCATTGAGAATAGCAAAAAAGATGCAAAAACTTTCCTCTAATTTATTGCTGTTGTTGCGGATATGAAGATTCCTCTAATCCCTATAGTAATAGTCCGAGTTTCCCAATACTTCACTATGGGCCAAATATCCACAGCCCAATAATGCAGCTGGAGCGTGGATATTTCACACATCCTTGTACCTGCGGATATCTGGGGGTCACATAGGATGTAGGGGTACAGCCTCGTCTTCTGATCACTACACCCCGTACAGCCCTAAGGCTGCTTTCACACATCCGTTTTTTCCTGCGCGGCACAATCTGGCGCTTTGCAGAAAAAACGCAACCGTTTTTTTTTTTTGCCATTGGTTGCGTTTTTTTTGCATAGACTTTCATTAGTGCCGGGTTCGGTCCAGTTTTTGCCACATGCGGCAGATTTAGCTGATGCGGCGGCCGGATGGAATGTTGCCTGGCACGTTTTTTGTCCGATGCGGCGCCATTTGCAATGCATGCCTATGGACGCCGCATTTTTCCACTGCGCATGCTCAGTAGCGTGTCGCAAGCGGCAAAAACCGGACGGGCGGCATGTCAAAAACGTATGCAAAGGATGCGGTTTTGTCGTCGCATCCGTTGCATAGGTTTTAGAGCCGGATTGGCCGGCTCTGCTAAAACCGGAGGTGTACCTCTAATAGCAGGAAAGCTTTGTGTCAGTGACTGATCTCGTGCTTACACTACCTCATTTCTCCAAACCTTTTCCATATGGAAATATATAGAAATGAATCATTCTGGTCTCCGGACAAGTGTCTCCGCCTCACAAGCTTCGCCTGCTTCACCTCCGATGATTGAGACGGTTTAGAAATGACTTGTCAGCTCTGGCATGTGAGTGACGGGTCTATTTATTAAAGAATGCTCCTATAACACCACCACTCAGGGCTGTGATCACTGCGTGTGTGCAGGGGATTGAGGCACATTTATAAAAACGTGCATCGGGGATAAGTGCAGGCTCGGCGATCAGATTCCAGGAATCACTGTTTCCATTATTTATCACTCGTGTCTCAACTGGTTCTGACATTTACCCTAATGAACTGTGGAGGGTTCAGTAATTGTGGATCCAGAACAAGGCAATGGTGTCTTATGGAACGCACACAACCAGCCATGAAACGCCGATCATTACACATTTTCAGGCTCCGAATTATGACGTCCTGTACGCATCTAAATCAGTAAATAGCACGGGAGACAGATACCGTATCCCCTGGAGAATAGATAAAACCTCAGATAATTATTCAGATATAGCACCAAGTGAGGATAAATATTAAAACATAACTTTTAGGCCATGTGCGCACGTTGCGTTTTTTCTTGCGTTTTGGTTGCGTTTTAAACTGCACCGTGTCAATGACAAAATGCATGCATTTTGCTTCTCCAGTAAAGTATATGGGAAATAAAAATTTCCATCCGCACGTTGTTTTTTTTTATTCAGTGTTTTGTTTGACAAATATTCGTCAAAATCGTTGTGTAAAAAAAAAAAAAAGCAGCGTGTCACTTCTTCACTGCGTTTTGGATGCATTTCCACCCATTGAAATGAATGAGGTGTTAAAATGCAACCAAAATGTTTAGTTGTGCGCTTGCACTGCATTTTTGTTGCATTTGGATCCGTTCTTGTCAGCAAAAATGCAGGTCTCTTTCTTTCTGTCTCTCTCTCGGTCTCTCTCTTTCTCACTGTCTGTCGATCTCTCTCGGTCGGTCTCTCTCTGTCGGTCTTGGTCTCTCTGTCGTTCTCTCCCTCTTACTGTCTCCACCCCTCTCCCTCTCTCCGTCATTCTCACTGATCATTGGCACTGTGCGGTTGTCACACTGCTCCTGTGGCCTCTCCTGTTTCTGAAAGTGCGGGCCGCTCATTATTCTCATCTCATATTCACTGCTTCCCCCGCCCACTGGCGCCTATGATTGGTTGTAGTCAGACGCGCCCCCACGCTGAGTGACAGCTGTCTCACTGCAACCAATCACAGCTGCCGGTAGGCGGGTCTATATTGTGTAGTACAATAAATAAATAAATAAAAAAAAACGGGGTGCAGTCCCCCCCAATTGATACCCAGCCAAGATAAAGCCTCACAACTAAACTGTTAAATATATTAAGGAATCTTCTCTGTGTCCAAGGGAATCGCCTTTCCCTGCTCTACTCCTGACAGTGTGGTTGTGAGACAACTGTCTGCAGCAGGAGCCTCTCCCTGTACCTACATTAGGACAAAAAAAAATCATAAAGTTGTAGAACAGATCAGTAAAACATGAAAAGTAACCTGTCATCCAGTATATACTCTGTAGACAGGTGTAGCCTCACACAGAATGGTAATGGTGTTCTATAGACGAGTGTAGTGCACACGGCTGGAGACATCAGGCGGGTGACCCAGGCTTTCTTTGGAGTTATATAGTGGGGTCCATAGAAGAAAGAGGACGGCACTCACCAGGGTCCAGTGAATTCTTTATTTAGAAAGGTGCAATAAAAGCGGCAGGAGTAGAGCTCTCAGCAGGCCCCCTCACGGACGACGGCCGTTTCGCGTATGGATACGCAAAACGTCCGTGAGGGGTCCTGCTGAGAGCTCTACTCCTGCCGCTTTTATTGCACCTTTCTAAATAAAGAATTCACTGGACCCTGGTGAGTGCCGTCCTGTTTCTTCTATGGACCCCACTATTGAACTCTAAACTGTGCTGGCTGGATGGGCACCCCTTAACCAGTTCTGAGGCGGATCCCTGTCCTCATCCCGGATAAGTGGTATATGCCTGCATAAGTGAGGAGGTTGGTGCGGCAGTCTTATGTTGATTTTTCTTCAGAGTTATCTAGTGCTTCTTTTACAGGCCGACTCCAGTAGCTTCTGTGCCATGAGGCCAAGGCGTCAGGTGTTGCTGGAGCCGACTTACGACTTCCCAGGGATTAGCACCGCCCCGTGAACTTTACAGTTAACTTTATAAGTTACTTTATAAGTTTTACATTTTTTTTTTTTATGCTCAGAACACTTTTACCATTTGGTATAACGCGACTGTTTCTTACAGTAAATGCTGAAAGTCGTAGAGACGTCTATGACCTCTGTATAACTGAGAAGCGGTCATGGTGCTCCTTCTGACCAAACTTTATACCTTCTTCTTCTCAGCTCTTATTGGCTGATTTATGACCACATGAAAGTTGAGCTGAACTTTGTAGTGAAAATTCGGCCAATTTCAGACCAGCTCCGAAGACAGAAAATCAGAGTTAAAAACACTCTTGTCAGAAAGAGCTCCTTGATTGATTCTCAGTTTACTCATTCTGCAGCCACAAATAGGCAACACATCGCAGAGCCTGATTTCTCCAGACATTTGCCCTTCCGATGGTGGCCAGATATCGGCTTCTGGGCCAGATCCTGACTGATGACCTGTTCTTGTCCCATCAGAGCTCGGAGGTTATCACAAGTTCAGGGTTTTTGTTTGTCACTTTTTGAGGATTGATCATAGGTTCTCAATGGGATTGAAGTCTGGGGAGTTGCCGTTGACCCAACATGTTAATGTTTTTTCCCCCAAGATACTTAGTTATTGCTTTCGCTCTGATCAGATCATCACCACATCGGTCTTTGATGATTGGAGAAGTTAGAGGATTTTCATATCACTTTATGTTTATTTGTAGCAAAATTGTAAGTGAGCCCCCTCTATGGATGACAAGCCCCCACACGTGAATAGTCTATAGTCTAGGAATATTTTATTGTTGGCAGATAGACGACTTATGGCAGCGCTCATCTTCTTTTCTTCTAGTCAATCATTCTTCAATATATGCCAGTCACTTTAAAGAGGCTTCATCAGAGAAAATCTCTTTACCTCCATCCCCTGCAGTCCACTCCCTGTACTTACTGCAGAATGTCAGTCTGTCCTTGATGTTGATCTTGGAGATACTTGGTTGATTTGCTGTCCTTGACATTAGGTCACCTTTCAAAAGCTTTGGCGTAGTGTGCCTGCAAATTCGGTGACACCTGCCTGCTGCCATTCCTGAGCAATCTCTGCACTGATGCAGAACCAATCCTATACCTAAATCCGTTTGAGGAAACGGTCATGGCTTTTGCTGGACGTTCTTAGTTGCTCTGAGGCCTTATTCACCACGATTGAACCTCTACTTTTGAAGTTCTGGATTATCCGATACGTGGTTGATTTAGGGGCAATCTTACAAGCAGCAATGTTCTTCCCTATAAAGCCCTGTTGATTGCATGTTTCCTTGAAGGTAACATGGTCAAGAAGACAATGATTTCAAGCATCACCTTCCTCTCTAAAGTAACCAGTTTGCCCTTATAATTCAGTCCGCATAACCGGTTGATATCAGCTGCCTTGTCCTTGTTAACACTTTCTCCTGAGCCAATGAGAATATCACTGGAATAATGTAAGCAATTCATTACATGGCAGGACTGAAATCCAGTGGAAATGTGATGATTTACGATTAACGTATTTTCCGGATTATAAGACACACTTTTTTTTCACCCGAAACAGGTGGGGAAATGGGGGGGTGTCTTATAGTCCGGATATGCCTTACCAGGGTAGCATAGGGTCGTAGCACAGGGTCGGTGATACTGAGGGTTCATAGGAGGGGGAAGAGTCACTGCAGTGGAGCAGCTCAGGAGGGTCGCAGCATAGAGGATCCGTGATAACTGTGGGCCCGGGGGTATCGCGGTGGCGGGTGCCATTGATCTTCCAGCGCGCTGCGGGCTCCATGGAACTGCCGGCGCTTGACTCAATGGACTTCAAGAAAATGGCCGCGGAGGCCAATCTGTGCACGTGCCACTTCTACGTCCATTTTCTTGAAGCCCATTGCGTCAACCACTGACAGTTCAATGGAGCCCGCAGCATGCTGGAAGATCAATGCTCCCGCCACGATAGCCCTGAGCCCGCAGTATCACTGACCCTCCTGAGCCGCGACACTCCCTCCTCCGAGCCCGCAGCATCACCGACCATGCCGACTGTGACCCTCCTGAGCCACTCCACCAGCACCGCTCTCCCCTGGTAAGCTAATATAAGACACACTAGGATTATAAAACGGACCCCCAATTTAATATTACATTTTTTTTCTTATTTTCGGCCTCTAAATTTGGGATGCATCTTATAATCCCGTGCGTCTTATAAAATGAAAAATACGGTATTATATATTCCCAATTTAGTCCAAGATTGTGGACCATCATCCATATCTGCTTCTTGTCTTCTCCATGGTCGCTATACAAGGGAAGTGGTGCAAAAAATGTATGGAACCCAATCACAAAAAGAGAATTTGTAGACCAAAATACATGCACTAAAATTATGGAGGAAAAAGACTCTGTACACATTAAAGGATGTGGGCACCTCCGGGGTCTTAGGGGTGGGTAGTTTTGGTAAAGTTGGTTTCCATCAATGAGTTGATGTAACCGTTCACGCTGTCATTTACACCCGTTTTCATCTAACCCCCAATAATCAGCTGGAGTCCAGTCGCCCCTTTCTACACCAAACTATCTGGTTCTTCATGAAGAAATGTCTCACTAATTAGTGACTTGTATGAGGAAATTTCTGCCCTGACCCGCAGCCTCCATCTTCAGTCGTATTATTAGCCCCCTTCCTAATAAGTCCTGTGTTGTTTGGATATTTGTTTTTCCTCAGGGGACACTTCAGGAATCTGTGTTGTAATTTCTCATTTGTTCAGAGTATTGAAAGATGCCGTGTACTGTAAGGAAATAGATGAAGCGCTGCCATAGCCTTCACTGCAAATGCTGCTAAAGCCGTTCCCCGGGGCAAGAGGGAAGGATTGAGACTAATGAATGAGAACTCGGAGCCAGGCCATTGTAGTGACGGCTGCGGACGCCGCTCATCCACAAGCAGACCCTGCTGTACTTTTATTTTTAGCCAAATACCTCCAACAAGAGTGTGTTTTGTCCTTGTGGAATCTAATATTGACACTTCCATTACAGCTACATCACTTGTACCCCGTGACCTGTTCCTCCCCTAATTCCTATAGATACACTTTATATTATTACTAGTTGTAGAACCCGGGCATTGCCCGGGATAGTAACTGTCTCTCTGTCTCTGTCTGTCTGTGTCTCTCTGTCTGTGTCTCTGTCTGTCTCTGTCTTTTTCCCTGTCTGTCTCTCTGTCTGTCTCTTTCCCTGTCTGTCTGTGTGTCTGTCTCTATCAATGTCTGTATGTGTCTATCTCTGTCTGTCTCTGTATCAGTCTCTATCTCTGTCTGTGTCTCTCTATTTCTGTGTCTGTCTCTCTCTATCTCTGTGTATGTTTCTCTCTAGCTGTGTCTCTTTCTCTATCTGTCTCTCTATGTCTGTCTCTTTCTATCTCTGTGTCTGTCTGTAGGTCTCTTTCCCTATCTGTCTCTTTCCCCGTCTGTCTCTTTCCCCGTCTGTCTCTTTCCCCGTCTGTCTCTTTCCCCGTCTGTCTCTTTCCCCGTCTGTCTCTTTCCCCGTCTGTCTCTTTCCCCGTCTGTCTCTTTCCCCGTCTGTCTCTTTCCCTGTCTGTCTCTTTCCCTGTCTGTCTCTTTCCCCGTCTGTCTCTTTCCCCGTCTGTCTCTGTCTTTTTCCCCGTTTGTCTCTGTCTTTTTCCCCGTTTGTCTCTGTCTTTTTCCCCGTTTGTCTCTGTCTTTTTCCCCGTTTGTCTCTGTCTCATTCCCTGTTTTTGTCTCTTTCCCTGTCTCTGTCTCTTTCCCTGTCTCTGTCTCTTTCCCTGTCTCTGTCTTTTTCCCTGTATGTCTGTCTCTTTCCCTATTACTCTGTCTGTCTCTGTCTCTCTCTATTCATCTCCCCACTGACATCTTATTACCTCACACATAAGCTTCTTATACTAACAATTTATTTTGTTCCTATAGCAACCACTCTCACCTGTGTCTCGCACCTCCATTGACTTTAAAGGAGTCAGGTTTTTTGGAGAGTAACTGTAAAGCGCAGGGTTAAATTTTCCTGTCAAAACAGTCTGACATTCCCTGAGTCACATTGGGCGTCTGTGCAAAATTTTGTGATTGTAAATGCGACGGTGCGTATTCCTTTAGCGGACAAACATATACACATACACTCAGCTTTATATATTAGACTAGCATTTGAAGACATTGCGGCTGCACTTGGGCGTCTTATTCCCTTTTCTCTCCTGTGACTTTGTGGCAGAGGAGCCTTCGCTGGTGAAGGTGCTTCATAAAATGCATCAATCGGTATGGGAATGTGATTTAGTAAGTGTTCCAGACCTCGCTCGCTGTAATTACAATCTAAGGAACTGACTGTCCTACACGATCCTGCCAGTGTATCCTTGGTGTGTCAGCGTGATGAATATTGGAGGACGGGGGAAGCTACGATTTGTTCTTTTTTCTTTTTAATAAAAAAATAATTGTGACTGCAATTTTTCCATAATTGAATGATGGAGCAATCAGATGCCGCGGATGATCTGATAAATCTCGGCAAGGCCTCTGGACGTGGTCCAGGATGGCGTTCCAGGGAGGGAGAGCGGCTGATGATACGGAGGTCTGCACTATGACAGCGAGCAGGAGGAGGTTGGCTGGCCTCTTTGGAGAAGTCTCAGTGTGTTGTGGGAAGTCCCCCAGATGTCTCCTGCAGGCCATGTTTTGGATCGCTGCCTGGCTGCTGGATCCTCCATTAACAATACTGTGACAAGGGAGACGCTGAGTACATTCAGTGCTGAGGAGATCGCAAATCCAGATGTGACCAAAGACTTAACATGGAACGTTTTATTCATCGCACTCCGTAATGCCCCAGATCCCGGTGTCCTCATTACTAGCATCTCTCATAGTAGTTTGTGTCCTTTTCTTAAATGTAACATCAACCACGCCCAGCCACATATATGACCATGCAGATCTCTGTAATGTAAATCCACCTTTACAGTGCCTTGCAAAAGTATTCGTCCCCCTTGAATTTTTCAACCTTTTCCCACATTTCAGGCTTCAAACATAAAGATATAAATGTTAATGTTCTGGTGAAGAATCAACAACAAGTGGGACACAATTGTGAAGGTGAAGGAAATTTATTGCTTATTTTAAACTCTTTTAAAAAACAAATAACTGAAAATTGGAGCGTGCAATATTATTCATCCCCTGTAAGTTAATACTTTGTAGCGCGCTGTGATTACAGCTGCAGTCTCTTGGGGTATGTGTCTATCAGTTTTGCACATGGAGTGGCTGAAATTCTCGCCCATTCTTCCTTTGTAAACAGCTGGAGCTGAGTGAGGTTGGATGGAGGCGTTTGTGAACAGCAGTTTTCAGCTCTTTCCACAGATTCTCGATTGGGTTCAGGTCTGGACTGTGACTTGGCCATTCTAACACCTGGATACGTTTATTTGTGAACCATTCCATTGTAGATTTTGCTTTATGTTTGGGATCATTGTCTTGTTGGAAGACAAATCTCCGTCCCAGTCTTAGGTCTTTTGCAGACTTCAACAGGTTTTCTTCAAGAATGGTCCTGTATTTGGCTCCATCCATCTTCCCATCAATTTTAACAATCTTCCCTGTCCCTGCTGAAGAAAAGCAGGCCCAAACCACGATGCTGCCACCACCATGTCTGACAGTGGGGATGGTGTGTTCAGGGTGATGAGTTGTGTTGCTTGTACGCCAAACATATCGTTTGGCATTGTGCCCAAATAGTTGGATTTTGGTTTCATCTGAGCAGAGCACCTTCTTCCACATGTTTGGTGTCTCCAGGTGGCTTGTGGCAAACTGTAAACAACACTTTTTATGGATATCTTTGAGAAAAGTCTTTCTTCTTGCCACTCTTCCATAAAGGCCAGATTTGTGCAGTGTAGGACAGATTGTTGTCCTATGGACAGACTCTCCCACCTCAGCTGTAGATCTCTGCAGTTCATCCAGAGGGATCATGGGCCTCTTGGCTGCATCTCTGATCAGTCTTCTCCTTGTGTGAGATGATAGTTTGGATGGACGGCCGGGTCTTGGTAGATTTGCAGAGTTATGATACTCCTTCCATTTCAATATGATCGCTTGCACAGTGCTCCTTGGGATGTTTAAAGTTGTGGAAATCTTTTTGTAACCAAATCCGGCTTTAAACTTCTCCACAACAGTATCCTGGACCTGCCTGTTGTGTTCCTTGGTCTTCATGATGCTCTCTGCGCTTTACACAGAACCCTGAGACTATCACAGAGCAGGGGCATTTATACAGAGACTTGATTACACACAGGGGCTTATATTTATCATCATCAGTCATTTAGGACAACATTGGATCATTCAGAGATCCTCAATCAACTTCTGGAGTGAGTTTGCTGCACTGAAAGTAAAGGGAATGAATAATATTGCACGCCCCAATTTTCAGTTTATTATTTTTTACAAGAGTTGATACCGGCTGATGGGGAGAGCGGTGAGAGATGAAGGGGAGGCAGCAGAGGGAGGAGGGTGGTGGCAGATCGGAGGCAGTAGCGGCGGTGGATCGGGGGCGCTGACCACTGCTGCAGCGGCGCGGCTGAAAGGGGGCAGTGGCGGGGGCAGCGGTGGATCGGGGGCACTTACCAAGTTGCACTTGCAGGGATCACTCTCCTCAGCTTTCACGGATGAAGTAAAGAAGCTGAGGGGAGTGGTCACCTACAGGTCACTGGCCCCAGATCCAAGGTGATTGGAGAGATCGGTCACAAGGCTGATCTCTCCAATCAGAGCTGGGGGCGGGTGAAACAAAGTTCACCCAGCTCCAGCCAATGATCGGTGCTATAGCTGCACTGATCATGGCTGGATTTCAATGTTTCAGCCATTTTCATTGGCTGAAATATCACAGTGGCTGTGATTGGCTGAACGGCGTTTCTCAGCCAATCACAGTCTCCATAGGTCCGGGGGGGAGACACCACTCCTCCTGAGGTCAGGCAGAGGTCCCCTCCTCCCCGAATCTAGGGTTTTTGCAGACCGATCGCAGCCACCAGGGCTCCGGGGCCGCGATTTTTGCCATGACGTACTGGGTACGTCATGGGTCGTTAAGTACCAGGTCACCATGATGTACCCAGTATGTCATGGGTCTTTAAGGAGTTAATCAACAATTATTATTTCTTCTATGTTTTTCTAATTTTTACCGCCAAAATGCCGCCCCCCTGACACGTGCCAGCCGGGGCGGACTGCCCCCTCCGCCCCCCCTTTTCTACGCCTCTGTTCTTTCTGCACAACCAGTAGGTATGTGGTTTCTGCTCGCTGGTTTAAGGTTATATACTATTTATCTGACCTATAAGGGAGCAGTTGTGTCTAGCAGATTATTGAGCAGTGTTGGTGCCCCTCAGGGAGCGGTGCTAGCCCCCTTCCTATTCACACTGGATACATCAGACTTTCAGTATAAAGCTGATTTTTGCCACCTTCAAAAATTCTCGGATGACTCCGTGGTTGTTGGATGTATTAGGGGGGACCAGGGGGATGAGGAATATAGAAGGGTGGTGTCGAATTTTGTGGATTGGTGCCATGGTAACTATCTACAACTAAATGTTAAGAAAGCTAAGGAGTTGGTGGCCATCTATAGCAGGAAAAAGATGGAATGTTACCGATCACTATTGCTGGTCAGGAGGTGGAGCAGGGGGAGAGTTACAAATATTTGGGGGTCCACCTGGATAGTAAACTGGACTGGAGATGCCACTCAGAGAGGGTCTACAAGAAGGGGATGAGCAGACTGTATTTCCTAAGGAAACTGAGGCCTTTTAATGTGTGCAGCAAAATGTTAGAAATGTTCTACCAGTCTGTAGTGGCAAGTGCCATCTTTTTTGCATTCATATGCTGGGGCAGTAGTGTGCGGTCTCTGATGCTGGGGTAGTAGTGTGCGGGTCTCTGATGCTGGGGCAGTAGTGTGCGGGTCTCTGATGCTGGGGCAGTAGTGTGCAGGTCTCTGATGCTGGGGTAGTAGTGTGCGGGTCTCTGATGCTGGGGTAGTAGTGTGCGGGTCTCTGATGCTGGGGTAGTAGTGTGCGGGTCTCTGATGCTGGGGTAGTAGTGTGCGGGTCTCTGATGCTGGGGTAGTAGTGTGCGGGTATCTGATGCTGGGGTAGTAGTGTGCGGGTCTCTGATGCTGGGGTAGTAGTGTGCGGGTCTCTGATGCTGGGGCAGTAGTGTGCGGGTCTCTGATGCTGGGGCAGTAGTGTGCAGGTCTCTGATGCTGGGGTAGTAGTGTGCGGGTCTCTGATGCTGGGGTAGTAGTGTGCGGGTCTCTGATGCTGGGGTAGTAGTGTGCGGGTCTCTGATGCTGGGGCAGTAGTGTGCGGGTCTCTGATGCTGGGGTAGTAGTGTGCGGTCTCTGATGCTGGGGCAGTAGTGTGCGGTCTCTGATGCTGGGGTAGTAGTGTGCGGGTCTCTGATGCTGGGGCAGTAGTGTGCGGGTCTCTGATGCTGGGGCAGTAGTGTGCAGGTCTCTGATGCTGGGGTAGTAGTGTGCGGGTCTCTGATGCTGGGGTAGTAGTGTGCGGGTCTCTGATGCTGGGGTAGTAGTGTGCGGGTCTCTGATGCTGGGGCAGTAGTGTGCGGGTCTCTGATGCTGGGGTAGTAGTGTGCGGGTCTCTGATGCTGGGGTAGTAGTGTGCGGGTCTCTGATGCTGGGGCAGTAGTGTGCGGGTCTCTGATGCTGGGGCAGTAGTGTGCGGGTCTCTGATGCTGGGGTAGTAGTGTGCGGGTCTCTGATGCTGGGGTAGTAGTGTGCGGTCTCTGATGCTGGGGCAGTAGTGTGCGGGTCTCTGATGCTGGGGTAGTAGTGTGCGGGTCTCTGATGCTGGGGTATTAGTGTGCGGGTCTCTGATGCTGGGGTAGTAGTGTGCGGGTCTCTGATGCTGGGGTAGTAGTGTGCGGTCTCTGATGCTGGGGTAGTAGTGTGCGGTCTCTGATGCTGGGGTAGTAGTGTGCGGGTCTCTGATGCTGGGGTAGTAGTGTGCGGGTCTCTGATGCTGGGGTAGTAGTGTGCGGGTCTCTGATGCTGGGGCAGTAGTGTGCGGGTCTCTGATGCTGGGGTAGTAGTGTGCGGGTCTCTGATGCTGGGGCAGTAGTGTGCGGGTCTCTGATGCTGGGGTAGTAGTGTGCGGTCTCTGATGCTGGGGCAGTAGTGTGCGGGTCTCTGATGCTGGGGCAGTAGTGTGCGGGTCTCTGATGCTGGGGTAGTAGTGTGCGGGTCTCTGATGCTGGGGCAGTAGTGTGCGGTCTCTGATGCTGGGGTAGTAGTGTGCGGGTCTCTGATGCTGGGGCAGTAGTGTGCGGGTCTCTGATGCTGGGGCAGTAGTGTGCAGGTCTCTGATGCTGGGGTAGTAGTGTGCGGGTCTCTGATGCTGGGGTAGTAGTGTGCGGGTCTCTGATGCTGGGGTAGTAGTGTGCGGGTCTCTGATGCTGGGGCAGTAGTGTGCGGGTCTCTGATGCTGGGGTAGTAGTGTGCGGGTCTCTGATGCTGGGGTAGTAGTGTGCGGGTCTCTGATGCTGGGGCAGTAGTGTGCGGGTCTCTGATGCTGGGGCAGTAGTGTGCGGGTCTCTGATGCTGGGGTAGTAGTGTGCGGGTCTCTGATGCTGGGGTAGTAGTGTGCGGGTCTCTGATGCTGGGGTAGTAGTGTGCGGGTCTCTGATGCTGGGGTAGTAGTGTGTGGTCTCTGATGCTGGGGTAGTAGTGTGCGGTCTCTGATGCTGGGGTAGTAGTGTGCGGGGCTCTGATGCTGGGGTAGTAGTGTGCGGTCTCTGATGCTGGGGTAGTAGTGTGCGGTCTCTGATGCTGGGGTAGTAGTGTGCGGGTCTCTGATGCTGGGGTAGTAGTGTGCGGGGCTCTGATGCTGGGGTAGTAGTGTGCAGGTCTCTGATGCTGGGGTAGTAGTGTGCGGGTCTCTGATGCTGGGGTAGTAGTGTGCGGGTCTCTGATGCTGGGGCAGTAGTGTGCGGTCTCTGATGCTGGGGTAGTAGTGTGTGGTCTCTGATGCTGGGGTAGTAGTGTGCGGTCTCTGATGCTGGGGTAGTAGTGTGCGGGTCTCTGATGCTGGGGTAGTAGTGTGCGGTCTCTGATGCTGGGGCAGTAGTGTGCGGTCTCTGATGCTGGGGTAGTAGTGTGCGGTCTCTGATGCTGAGGTAGTAGTGTGCGGGTCTCTGATGCTGGGGTAGTAGTGTGTGGGTCTCTGATGCTGGGGTAGTAGTGTGCGGTCTCTGATGCTGAGGTAGTAGTGTGCGGGTCTCTGATGCTGGGGTAGTAGTGTGCGGTCTCTGATGCTGAGGTAGTAGTGTGCGGGTCTCTGATGCTGGGGTAGTAGTGTGCGGGTCTCTGATGCTGGGGCAGTAGTGTGCGGGTCTCTGATGCTGGGGTAGTAGTGTGCGGTCTCTGATGCTGGGGTAGTAGTGTGTGGTCTCTGATGCTGGGGTAGTAGTGTACGGTCTCTGATGCTGGGGTAGTAGTGTGCGGTCTCTGATGCTGGGGTAGTAGTGTGCGGGTCTCTGATGCTGGGGTAGTAGTGTGCAGGTCTCTGATGCTGGGGTAGTAGTGTGCGGGTCTCTGATGCTGGGGTAGTAGTGTGCGGGTCTCTGATGCTGGGGTGGTAGTGTGCGGGTCTCTGATGCTGGGGTAGTAGTGTGCGGGTCTCTGATGCTGGGGTAGTAGTGTGCGGGTCTCTGATGCTGGGGTAGTAGTGTGCGGGTCTCTGATGCTGGGGCAGTAGTGTGCGGGTCTCTGATGCTGGGGTAGTAGTGTGCGGGTCTCTGATGCTGGGGTAGTAGTGTGCGGGTCTCTGATGCTGGGGTAGTAGTGTGCGGGTCTCTGATGCTGGGGTAGTAGTGTGCGGTCTCTGATGCTGGGGCAGTAGTGTGCGGGTCTCTGATGCTGGGGTAGTAGTGTGCGGGTCTCTGATGCTGGGGTAGTAGTGTGTGGGTCTCTGATGCTGGGGTAGTAGTGTGCGGATCTCTGATGCTGGGGTAGTAGTGTGCGGATCTCTGATGCTGGGGTAGTAGTGTGCGGGCCTCTGATGCTGGGGTAGTAGTGTGCGGGTCTCTGATGCTGGGGCAGTAGTGTGCGGGTCTCTGATGCTGGGGTAGTAGTGTGCGGGTCTCTGATGCTGGGGCAGTAGTGTGCGGGTCTCTGATGCTGGGGTAGTAGTGTGCGGTCTCTGATGCTGGGGTAGTAGTGTGCGGGTCTCTGATGCTGGGGTAGTAGTGTGCGGTCTCTGATGCTGGGGTAGTAGTGTGCGGGTCTCTGATGCTGGGGCAGTAGTGTGCGGGTCTCTGATGCTGGGGTAGTAGTGTGCGGGTCTCTGATGCTGGGGCAGTAGTGTGCAGGTCTCTGATGCTGGGGTAGTAGTGTGCGGGTCTCTGATGCTGGGGCAGTAGTGTGCGGTCTCTGATGCTGGGGTAGTAGTGTGCGGTCTCTGATGCTGGGGTAGTAGTGTGCGGGTCTCTGATGCTGGGGTAGTAGTGTGCGGTCTCTGATGCTGGGGTAGTAGTGTGCGGTCTCTGATGCTGGGGTAGTAGTGTGCGGGTCTCTGATGCTGGGGTAGTAGTGTGCGGGGCTCTGATGCTGGGGTAGTAGTGTGCAGGTCTCTGATGCTGGGGTAGTAGTGTGCGGGTCTCTGATGCTGGGGTAGTAGTGTGCGGGTCTCTGATGCTGGGGCAGTAGTGTGCGGTCTCTGATGCTGGGGTAGTAGTGTGTGGTCTCTGATGCTGGGGTAGTAGTGTGCGGTCTCTGATGCTGGGGTAGTAGTGTGCGGGTCTCTGATGCTGGGGTAGTAGTGTGCGGTCTCTGATGCTGGGGCAGTAGTGTGCGGTCTCTGATGCTGGGGTAGTAGTGTGCGGTCTCTGATGCTGAGGTAGTAGTGTGCGGGTCTCTGATGCTGGGGTAGTAGTGTGTGGGTCTCTGATGCTGGGGTAGTAGTGTGCGGTCTCTGATGCTGAGGTAGTAGTGTGCGGGTCTCTGATGCTGGGGCAGTAGTGTGCGGTCTCTGATGCTGGGGTAGTAGTGTGTGGTCTCTGATGCTGGGGTAGTAGTGTACGGTCTCTGATGCTGGGGTAGTAGTGTGCGGTCTCTGATGCTGGGGTAGTAGTGTGCGGGTCTCTGATGCTGGGGTAGTAGTGTGCAGGTCTCTGATGCTGGGGTAGTAATGTGCGGGTCTCTGATGCTGGGGTAGTAGTGTGCGGGTCTCTGATGCTGGGGTAGTAGTGTGCGGGTCTCTGATGCTGGGGTAGTAGTGTGCGGGTCTCTGATGCTGGGGTAGTAGTGTGCGGGTCTCTGATGCTGGGGCAGTAGTGTGCGGGTCTCTGATGCTGGGGTAGTAGTGTGCGGGTCTCTGATGCTGGGGTAGTAGTGTGCGGGTCTCTGATGCTGGGGTAGTAGTGTGCGGGTCTCTGATGCTGGGGTAGTAGTGTGCGGTCTCTGATGCTGGGGCAGTAGTGTGCGGGTCTCTGATGCTGGGGTAGTAGTGTGCGGGTCTCTGATGCTGGGGTAGTAGTGTGTGGGTCTCTGATGCTGGGGTAGTAGTGTGCGGATCTCTGATGCTGGGGTAGTAGTGTGCGGGCCTCTGATGCTGGGGTAGTAGTGTGCGGGTCTCTGATGCTGGGGCAGTAGTGTGCGGGTCTCTGATGCTGGGGTAGTAGTGTGCGGGTCTCTGATGCTGGGGCAGTAGTGTGCGGGTCTCTGATGCTGGGGTAGTAGTGTGCGGTCTCTGATGCTGGGGTAGTAGTGTGCGGGTCTCTGATGCTGGGGTAGTAGTGTGCGGTCTCTGATGCTGGGGTAGTAGTGTGCGGGTCTCTGATGCTGGGGCAGTAGTGTGCGGGTCTCTGATGCTGGGGTAGTAGTGTGCGGGTCTCTGATGCTGGGGCAGTAGTGTGCAGGTCTCTGATGCTGGGGTAGTAGTGTGCGGGTCTCTGATGCTGGGGCAGTAGTGTGCGGTCTCTGATGCTGGGGTAGTAGTGTGCGGTCTCTGATGCTGGGGTAGTAGTGTGCGGGTCTCTGATGCTGGGGTAGTAGTGTGCGGGTCTCTGATGCTGGGGTAGTAGTGTGCGGGTCTCTGATGCTGGGGCAGTAGTGTGCGGGTCTCTGATGCTGGGGCAGTAGTGTGCGGGTCTCTGATGCTGGGGCGGTAGTGTGCAGGTCTCTGATGCTGGGGTAGTAGTGTGCGGTCTCTGATGCTGGGGTATTAGTGTGCGGGTCTCTGATGCTGGGGCGGTAGTGTGCGGTCTCTGATGCTGGGGTAGTAGTGTGCGGGTCTCTAATGCTGGGGTAGTAGTGTGCGGGTCTCTGATGCTGGGGTAGTAGTGTGCGGTCTCTGATGCTGGGGTAGTAGTGTGCAGGTCTCTGATGCTGGGGTAGTAGTGTGCGGTCTCTGATGCTGGGGTAGTAGTGTGCGGGTCTCTGATGCTGGGGTAGTAGTGTGCGGTCTCTGATGCTGGGGTAGTAGTGTGCGGGTCTCTAATGCTGGGGTAGTAGTGTGCGGGTCTCTGATGCTGGGGTAGTAGTGTGCGGTCTCTGATGCTGGAGTAGTAGTGTGCAGGTCTCTGATGCTGGGGTAGTAGTGTGCGGTCTCTGATGCTGGGGTAGTAGTGTGCGGTCTCTAATGCTGGGGTAGTAGTGTGCGGGTCTCTGATGCTGGGGTAGTAGTGTGCGGTCTCTGATGCTGGAGTAGTAGTGTGCAGGTCTCTGATGCTGGGGTAGTAGTGTGCGGTCTCTGATGCTGGGGTAGTAGTGTGCGGTCTCTGATGCTGGGGTAGTAGTGTGCGGGTCTCTAATGCTGGGGTAGTAGTGTGCGGGTCTCTGATGCTGGGGTAGTAGTGTGCGGGTCTCTGATGCTGGGGTAGTAGTGTGCGGTCTCTGATGCTGGGGTAGTAGTGTGCGGGTCTCTGATGCTGGGGTAGTAGTGTGCGGTCTCTGATGCTGGGGTAGTAGTGTGCGGGTCTCTGATGCTGGGGTAGTAGTGTGCAGGTCTCTGATGCTGGGGTAGTAGTGTGCGGTCTCTGATGCTGGGGTAGTAGTGTGCGGGTCTCTGATGCTGGGGTAGTAGTGTGTGGTCTCTGATGCTGGGGTAGTAGTGTGCGGTCTCTGATGCTGGGGTAGTAGTGTGCGGGTCTCTGATGCTGGGGTAGTAGTGTGCAGGTCTCTGATGCTGGGGTAGTAGTGTGCGGGTCTCTGATGCTGGGGTAGTAGTGTGCGGGTCTCTGATGCTGGGGTAGTAGTGTGCGGTCTCTGATGCTGGGGTATTAGTGTGCGGGTCTCTGATGCTGGGGCGGTAGTGTGCGGGTCTCTGATGCTGGGGCAGTAGTGTGCGGGTCTCTGATGCTGGGGCGGTAGTGTGCAGGTCTCTGATGCTGGGGTAGTAGTGTGCGGTCTCTGATGCTGGGGTATTAGTGTGCGGGTCTCTGATGCTGGGGCGGTAGTGTGCGGGTCTCTGATGCTGGGGCAGTAGTGTGCGGGTCTCTGATGCTGGGGTAGTAGTGTACGGGTCTCTGATGCTGGGGTAGTAGTGTACGGGTCTCTGATGCTGGGGTAGTAGTGTGCGGTCTCTGATGCTGGGGTAGTAGTGTGCGGTCTCTGATGCTGGGGTAGTAGTGTGCGGGTCTCTGATGCTGGGGCAGTAGTGTGCGGGTCTCTGATGCTGGGGTAGTAGTGTGCGGGTCTCTGATGCTGGGGCAGTAGTGTGCGGGTCTCTGATGCTGGGGTAGTAGTGTGCGGTCTCTGATGCTGGGGTAGTAGTGTGCGGGTCTCTGATGCTGGGGTAGTAGTGTGCGGTCTCTGATGCTGGGGTAGTAGTGTGCGGGTCTCTGATGCTGGGGCAGTAGTGTGCGGGTCTCTGATGCTGGGATAGTAGTGTGCGGGTCTCTGATGCTGGGGCAGTAGTGTGCAGGTCTCTGATGCTGGGGTAGTAGTGTGCGGGTCTCTGATGCTGGGGCAGTAGTGTGCGGTCTCTGATGCTGGGGTAGTAGTGTGCGGTCTCTGATGCTGGGGTAGTAGTGTGCGGGTCTCTGATGCTGGGGCAGTAGTGTGCGGGTCTCTGATGCTGGGGCAGTAGTGTGCAGGTCTCTGATGCTGGGGTAGTAGTGTGCGGGTCTCTGATGCTGGGGCAGTAGTGTGCGGTCTCTGATGCTGGGGTAGTAGTGTGCGGTCTCTGATGCTGGGGTAGTAGTGTGCGGGTCTCTGATGCTGGGGTAGTAGTGTGCGGTCTCTGATGCTGGGGTAGTAGTGTGCGGGTCTCTGATGCTGGGGTAGTAGTGTGCGGTCTCTGATGCTGGGGTAGTAGTGTGCGGGTCTCTGATGCTGGGGTAGTAGTGTGCGGTCTCTGATGCTGGGGTAGTAGTGTGCGGGTCTCTGATGCTGGGGTAGTAGTGTGCGGTCTCTGATGCTGGGGTAGTAGTGTGCGGGTCTCTGATGCTGGGGCAGTAGTGTGCGGGTCTCTGATGCTGGGGTAGTAGTGTGCGGGTCTCTGATGCTGGGGCAGTAGTGTGCAGGTCTCTGATGCTGGGGTAGTAGTGTGCGGGTCTCTGATGCTGGGGCAGTAGTGTGCGGTCTCTGATGCTGGGGTAGTAGTGTGCGGTCTCTGATGCTGGGGTAGTAGTGTGCGGGTCTCTGATGCTGGGGTAGTAGTGTGCGGGTCTCTGATGCTGGGGTAGTAGTGTGCGGGTCTCTGATGCTGGGGCAGTAGTGTGCGGGTCTCTGATGCTGGGGCAGTAGTGTGCGGGTCTCTGATGCTGGGGCGGTAGTGTGCAGGTCTCTGATGCTGGGGTAGTAGTGTGCGGTCTCTGATGCTGGGGTATTAGTGTGCGGGTCTCTGATGCTGGGGCGGTAGTGTGCGGTCTCTGATGCTGGGGTAGTAGTGTGCGGGTCTCTAATGCTGGGGTAGTAGTGTGCGGGTCTCTGATGCTGGGGTAGTAGTGTGCGGTCTCTGATGCTGGGGTAGTAGTGTGCAGGTCTCTGATGCTGGGGTAGTAGTGTGCGGTCTCTGATGCTGGGGTAGTAGTGTGCGGGTCTCTGATGCTGGGGTAGTAGTGTGCGGTCTCTGATGCTGGGGTAGTAGTGTGCGGGTCTCTAATGCTGGGGTAGTAGTGTGCGGGTCTCTGATGCTGGGGTAGTAGTGTGCGGTCTCTGATGCTGGAGTAGTAGTGTGCAGGTCTCTGATGCTGGGGTAGTAGTGTGCGGTCTCTGATGCTGGGGTAGTAGTGTGCGGTCTCTAATGCTGGGGTAGTAGTGTGCGGGTCTCTGATGCTGGGGTAGTAGTGTGCGGTCTCTGATGCTGGAGTAGTAGTGTGCAGGTCTCTGATGCTGGGGTAGTAGTGTGCGGTCTCTGATGCTGGGGTAGTAGTGTGCGGTCTCTGATGCTGGGGTAGTAGTGTGCGGGTCTCTAATGCTGGGGTAGTAGTGTGCGGGTCTCTGATGCTGGGGTAGTAGTGTGCGGGTCTCTGATGCTGGGGTAGTAGTGTGCGGTCTCTGATGCTGGGGTAGTAGTGTGCGGGTCTCTGATGCTGGGGTAGTAGTGTGCGGTCTCTGATGCTGGGGTAGTAGTGTGCGGGTCTCTGATGCTGGGGTAGTAGTGTGCAGGTCTCTGATGCTGGGGTAGTAGTGTGCGGTCTCTGATGCTGGGGTAGTAGTGTGCGGGTCTCTGATGCTGGGGTAGTAGTGTGTGGTCTCTGATGCTGGGGTAGTAGTGTGCGGTCTCTGATGCTGGGGTAGTAGTGTGCGGGTCTCTGATGCTGGGGTAGTAGTGTGCAGGTCTCTGATGCTGGGGTAGTAGTGTGCGGGTCTCTGATGCTGGGGTAGTAGTGTGCGGGTCTCTGATGCTGGGGTAGTAGTGTGCGGTCTCTGATGCTGGGGTATTAGTGTGCGGGTCTCTGATGCTGGGGCGGTAGTGTGCGGGTCTCTGATGCTGGGGCAGTAGTGTGCGGGTCTCTGATGCTGGGGCGGTAGTGTGCAGGTCTCTGATGCTGGGGTAGTAGTGTGCGGTCTCTGATGCTGGGGTATTAGTGTGCGGGTCTCTGATGCTGGGGCGGTAGTGTGCGGGTCTCTGATGCTGGGGCAGTAGTGTGCGGGTCTCTGATGCTGGGGTAGTAGTGTACGGGTCTCTGATGCTGGGGTAGTAGTGTACGGGTCTCTGATGCTGGGGTAGTAGTGTGCGGTCTCTGATGCTGGGGTAGTAGTGTGCGGTCTCTGATGCTGGGGTAGTAGTGTACGGGTCTCTGATGCTGGGGTAGTAGTGTACGGGTCTCTGATGCTGGGGTAGTAGTGTACGGGTCTCTGATGCTGGGGTAGTAGTGTGCGGTCTCTGATGCTGGGGTAGTAGTGTGCGGTCTCTGATGCTGGGGTAGTAGTGTGCGGGTCTCTGATGCTGGGGCAGTAGTGTACGGGTCTCTGATGCTGGGGTAGTAGTGTACGGGTCTCTGATGCTGGGGTAGTAGTGTGCGGTCTCTGATGCTGGGGTAGTAGTGTGCGGTCTCTGATGCTGGGGTAGTAGTGTGCGGGTCTCTGATGCTGGGGCAGTAGTGTGCGGGTCTCTGATGCTGGGGTAGTAGTGTGCGGGTCTCTGATGCTGGGGCAGTAGTGTGCGGGTCTCTGATGCTGGGGTAGTAGTGTGCGGTCTCTGATGCTGGGGTAGTAGTGTGCGGGTCTCTGATGCTGGGGTAGTAGTGTGCGGTCTCTGATGCTGGGGTAGTAGTGTGCGGGTCTCTGATGCTGGGGCAGTAGTGTGCGGGTCTCTGATGCTGGGATAGTAGTGTGCGGGTCTCTGATGCTGGGGCAGTAGTGTGCAGGTCTCTGATGCTGGGGTAGTAGTGTGCGGGTCTCTGATGCTGGGGCAGTAGTGTGCGGTCTCTGATGCTGGGGTAGTAGTGTGCGGTCTCTGATGCTGGGGTAGTAGTGTGCGGGTCTCTGATGCTGGGGCAGTAGTGTGCGGGTCTCTGATGCTGGGGCAGTAGTGTGCAGGTCTCTGATGCTGGGGTAGTAGTGTGCGGGTCTCTGATGCTGGGGCAGTAGTGTGCGGTCTCTGATGCTGGGGTAGTAGTGTGCGGTCTCTGATGCTGGGGTAGTAGTGTGCGGGTCTCTGATGCTGGGGTAGTAGTGTGCGGTCTCTGATGCTGGGGTAGTAGTGTGCGGGTCTCTGATGCTGGGGTAGTAGTGTGCGGTCTCTGATGCTGGGGTAGTAGTGTGGGGTCTCTGATGCTGGGGTAGTAGTGTGCGGGTCTCTGATGCTGGGGTAGTAGTGTGCGGGTCTCTGATGCTGGGGTAGTAGTGTGCGGGTCTCTGATGCTGGGGCAGTAGTGTGCGGGTCTCTGATGCTGGGGCGGTAGTGTGCAGGTCTCTGATGCTGGGGTAGTAGTGTGCGGTCTCTGATGCTGGGGTATTAGTGTGCGGGTCTCTGATGCTGGGGCGGTAGTGTGCGGTCTCTGATGCTGGGGTAGTAGTGTGCGGGTCTCTAATGCTGGGGTAGTAGTGTGCGGGTCTCTGATGCTGGGGTAGTAGTGTGCGGTCTCTGATGCTGGGGTAGTAGTGTGCAGGTCTCTGATGCTGGGTTAGTAGTGTGCGGTCTCTGATGCTGGGGTAGTAGTGTGCGGGTCTCTGATGCTGGGGTAGTAGTGTGCGGTCTCTGATGCTGGGGTAGTAGTGTGCGGGTCTCTAATGCTGGGGTAGTAGTGTGCGGGTCTCTGATGCTGGGGTAGTAGTGTGCGGTCTCTGATGCTGGAGTAGTAGTGTGCAGGTCTCTGATGCTGGGGTAGTAGTGTGCGGTCTCTGATGCTGGGGTAGTAGTGTGCGGTCTCTGATGCTGGGGTAGTAGTGTGCGGGTCTCTAATGCTGGGGTAGTAGTGTGCGGGTCTCTGATGCTGGGGTAGTAGTGTGCGGGTCTCTGATGCTGGGGTAGTAGTGTGCGGTCTCTGATGCTGGGGTAGTAGTGTGCGGGTCTCTGATGCTGGGGCAGTAGTGTGCGGGTCTCTGATGCTGGGGTAGTAGTGTGCGGTCTCTGATGCTGGGGTAGTAGTGTGCGGGTCTCTGATGCTGGGGTAGTAGTGTGCGGTCTCTGATGCTGGGGTAGTAGTGTGCGGGTCTCTGATGCTGGGGTAGTAGTGTGCGGTCTCTGATGCTGGGGTAGTAGTGTGCAGGTCTCTGATGCTGGGGTAGTAGTGTGCGGTCTCTGATGCTGGGGTAGTAGTGTGCGGGTCTCTGATGCTGGGGTAGTAGTGTGTGGTCTCTGATGCTGGGGTAGTAGTGTGCGGTCTCTGATGCTGGGGTAGTAGTGTGCGGTCTCTGATGCTGGGGTAGTAGTGTGCGGGTCTCTGATGCTGGGGTAGTAGTGTGCGGGTCTCTGATGCTGGGGTAGTAGTGTGCGGTCTCTGATGCTGGGGTAGTAGTGTGCGGGTCTCTGATGCTGGGGTAGTAGTGTGCGGGTCTCTGATGCTGGGGTAGTAGTGTGCGGTCTCTGATGCTGGGGTAGTAGTGTGCGGTCTCTGATGCTGGGGTAGTAGTGTGCGGGTCTCTGATGCTGGGGTAGTAGTGTGCGGTCTCTGATGCTGGGGTAGTAGTGTGCGGGTCTCTGATGCTGGGGTAGTAGTGTGTGGTCTCTGATGCTGGGGTAGTAGTGTGCGGTCTCTGATGCTGGGGTAGTAGTGTGCGGTCTCTGATGCTGGGGTAGTAGTGTGCGGGTCTCTGATGCTGGGGTAGTAGTGTGCGGGTCTCTGATGCTGGGGTAGTAGTGTGCGGTCTCTGATGCTGGGGTAGTAGTGTGCGGGTCTCTGATGCTGGGGTAGTAGTGTGCGGGTCTCTGATGCTGGGGTAATAGTGTGCGGGTCTCTGATGCTGGGGTAGTAGTGTGCGGTCTCTGATGCTGGGGTAGTAGTGTGCGGGTCTCTGATGCTGGGGTAGTAGTGTGCGGGTCTCTGATGCTGGGGTAGTAGTGTGCGGTCTCTGATGCTGGGGTAGTAGTGTGCGGTCTCTGATGCTGGGGTAGTAGTGTGCGGGTCTCTGATGCACATCCATTATATGAGCTGTTCATGAGACAGAAGAGACCTTCAGTAACCGGCTCATCCTTCTGAGGTGTAAGAAGGAAAAATATAGGAAATCATTTGTGCCAACTGCTATGGGAATGTACAACAATCACGTTAAGCGGGCTTTACACACTGCGATATCGGTCCCGATATCGCTAGCGTGGGTACCCGCCCCCATCTGTTCCGCGACACGGGCAAATCGCTGCCCGTTCCGCACAACATCGCCCAGACCCGTCACACATACTTACGTGCCGGCAACGTCGCTGTGATTGGTGAACCGCCTCCTTTCTAAGGGGGCGGTCCGTGCGGCGTCACTGAGCGGCTGCCCAATAGCAGCGGAGGGGCGGAGCTGAGCAGGACGTAACATCCCGCCCATCTCTTCCTTCCGCATAGCGGCCGGGCTCGTTCCTGCGTTGTCAAACGGAGCGATGTGTGCTGCCGCAGGAGTGACGAACTACATCGCTACTGCTGCAGTAACGATAATCGAGAATGGACCCCCATGTCACCGATGAGCGATTTTGCACGTTTTTGCAACGATGCAAAATCGCTCATCGGTGTCACACGCAACGGCATCGCTAATGCGGCTGGATGTGCGTCACCAATTCCGTGACCCCAACGAGTTCGCATTAGCGATGTCGCAGCGTGTAAAGCCCCCTTTAAATCTTCAAGGTGAATGTCTATTTTATTTTTTCTACTTTTCAGTTCCCCGCTGTGTATGTCCTAATCTAATGTATAATGTCCTTCTGTCAACTCCACTGTCTCATCAATTAAGTAATTCATGTTATGATTTAAGTTGTGCTTAAGCCACGGGATCAATAAAGTGTATCGTATCGTATAGAGTTAACATTATTGTCATCTACAGTATTTGGCCTACAAGGCTGATTTCGGAGTTGAGGTGACTCATTGTTTCTATCATTTTTTTACATGATTAATTTCTATGTGATTGATAACTTATTCCACTCTTAATTATTATCATATATGGCAGTATGAATGTTTGTATCTATTGATGATGAAGAGTAATCTGTACATTTGGGTAGACACCATCACACGTATTAGGGCCTATATATACATATTGCCTTAACTGGTAACCCTCCGGTTAGTTGGGTTAAGGATACTTTACATGCTGACGATCTCGTCAACGATGTGAAATTCTAGATCGCAAGTGCGATCTTTTGAGATCAAACATGCGTTAAATGACCTATGTGCGATCTCGAAAGATCGCACATGCGATCTAGAATTTCACATCGCTAACGAAAATCGCTAGCGCTGTCGCAGCATGTAAAGTAGCATTTGGCACTTTACTCGTTATAGGAGCGATACTTTATGATATTGTTTCAGCAATTGTCCTTCAAGAGCATTATGTATACATTGTTGCAGAGGTCGTGGTAATGGATTGTTTGTTTTTAATTGTTTTTCTATGTGTGTGTTTTCTATGGATTCAATAAAATGATATATTAATTGTAATTAGCAGTGCGCTTCTATTATGTGTGACCTTTTCTCTTGTTTGAATCAAGGGTATCATACAGTGGATCTGCCAGAGAAAACCACCTGGAGAGACACTGACTTCTCAAGTGCTCGGTCATACCCAGAGCACCTAATGCCTCATTTGTATATTTGTTCTAGCCAATTCCAGTGCTCAGGAATGCAGGAGCAGATTCAAATGTAAATTCATCGACACCTCTATATCTTCTAAGCCCTCCATGCCTATATATATATATATATATTTATATATATATATATATATATATATATATATATATCTATATGGTGGTTTGGGGGAGGTTGAGCTTACTGACACATTCTAATTTTGTTTTCATAAAAGTAAAATGCGAAGGAAATATATAGCATGGAACAGTATACTGTAGAGTGGGGAGAGTGAGTGCTTTGTCCTTTCACAGGACGCATCAGTAAAGCAGTTATATCCTTGTACATAGGGGCAGTATTATAGTAGTTATATTCTTGTACATAGGGGCAGTATTATAGTAGTTATATTCTTGTACATAGGGGCAGTATTATAGTAGTTATATTCTTGTACATAGGGAGCAGTATTATAGTAGTTATATTCCTGTACATAGGGGCAGTACTATAGTAGTTATATCCTTGTACATAGGAGCAGTATTATAGTAGTTATATTCTTGTACATAGGAGCAGTATTATAGTAGTTATATTCTTGTACATAGGGAGCAGTATTATAGTAGTTATATTCTTGTATATAGGAGGCAGTATTATAGTAGTTATATTCCTGTACATAGGGGGCAGTATTATAGTAGTTATATTCTTGTACATAGGGGCAGTATTATAGTAGTTATATTCTTGTACATAGGAGCAGTATTATAGTAGTTATATTCTTGTATATAGGAGCAGTATTATAGTAGTTATATTCTTGTATATAGGAGCAGTATTATAGTAGTTATATTCTTGTACATAGGAGCAGTATTATAGTAGTTATATTCTTGTATATAGGAGCAGTATTATAGTAGTTATCTTCTTGTACATAGGAGCAGTATTATAGTGGTTATATCCTTGTACATAGGGGCAGTATTATAGTAGTTATATTCTTGTACATAGGAGCAGTATTATAGTAGTTATATTCTTGTACATAGGGAGCAGTATTATAGTAGTTATATTCTTCTATATAGGAGGCAGTATTATAGTAGTTATATTCCTGTACATAGGGGGCAGTATTATAGTAGTTATCTTCTTGTACATAGGGGCAGTATTATAGTATTTATATTCCTGTATATAGGAGCAGTATTATAGTAGTTATATTCTTGTATATAGAGGGCAGTATTATAGTAGTTATATTCTTGTACATTGGAGCACTATTATAGTAGTTATATTCTTGTACATAGGGGCAGTATTATAGTAGCTACATTCTTGTACATAGGGGCAGTATTATAGTAGTTATATTCTTGTACATAGGAGCAGTATTATAGTAGTTATATTCTTGTACATAGGGGCAGTATTATAGTAGTTATATTCCTGTACATAGGGGCAGTAGTATATTTTGTAAATAGCAGTATAAAGCCTTGCCCTCCTTCCTCCAGGCCTCTTGCGCTGTGGGTCATCATGGCCCGGTCTTGATATCCTCGGTTTCCTCTATTCCTGGCTTGCTCCCTGACTCCCAGGATAGAAGATGAAAGCTGTATTTTTAGTCTGTAGTAGAAGGCACAGCTGATGATGGAGCTGGAGATGTTATCATCTTTCATAGTTTCCTACTTTTGGGAAGTCCGGTTTCCTGGTTCCTGGCAGGAGGCTATAGGTGATGGGTCCCATATCTTAACAGATGGGAGCGGGTCATGTCCCGGCGTTGTGTTTGGCTGTTCTGATGGTGGGATGTAATGTCTGCAGACATCGGGCAGATTTATTCGTACAGTCTGATTTGTAGACAGCTGTTATTCTAGACAGTCTGTAATTGGTTGGACAAGGGCGGATTGTGTCTAATACAGATAACAAATAAGGTGCAAATCACGAACGACCGTTCTCTTCTTGTACAAATTGTAGCAGAATTCAGACGTTTTTTAGTAAATCTCCCATCATGTACTTGTAATTTTTTCCAAAACAATAGAAGTAAAATCTACTATTTTGTTATTGTTGTCAGCAGCGACTTTTCGATTTCAGTTTTTTCAAAAGTTGAATTATAACTAATGTATCCACCGTTTTCGCTGGTTGCCGGGTGGTGGCAATGCCGTCCTTGTGATATCTCTAGCACTGATACAGGACATGCCGGGTGGTGGTGATGCCATCCTTGTGATATTGCTAGCTCTGATACAGAACATGCCGGGTGGTGGCAATGCCGTCCTTGTGATATCCCTATCACTGATATAGAACATGCCGGGTGGTGGCAATGCCGCCCTTGTGATATCCCTAGCACTGATACAGAACATGCCAGGTGGTGGCAATGCCGTCCTTGTGATATCCCTAGCACTGATACAGAACATGCCGGGTGGTGGCAATGCCGTCCTTGTGATATCTCTAGCACTGATACAGAACATGTCGGGTGGTGGCAATGCCATCCTTGTGATATCCCTAGCACTGATACAGAACATGCCGGGTGGTGGCAATGCCGTCCTTGTGATATCCCTAGCACTGATACAGGACATGCCGGGTGGTGGCAATGCCGTCCTTGTGATATCTCTAGCTCTGATACAGAACATGCCGGGTGGTGGCAATGCCGTCCTTGTGATATCTCTAGCACTGATACAGAACATGTCGGGTGGTGGCAATGCCATCCTTGTGATATCCCTAGCACTGATACAGAACATGCCGGGTGGTGGCAATGCCGTCCTTGTGATATCCCTAGCACTGATACAGGACATGCCGGGTGGTGGCAATGCCGTCCTTGTGATATCTCTAGCTCTGATACAGGACATGCCGGGTGGTGGCAATGCCGTCCTTGTGATATCCCTAGCACTGATACAGGACATGCCGGGTGGTGGCAATGCCGTCCTTGTGATATCTCTAGCACTGATACAGGACATGTCGGGTGGTGGCGATGCCGTCCTTGTGATATCTCTAGCACTGATACAGAACATGTCGGGTGGTGGCAATGGCGCCCTTGTGATATCCCTAGCACTGATACAGAACATGCCGGGTGGTGGCAATGCCGTCCTTGTGACATCCCTAGCACTGATACAGAATATGCCGGGTGGTGGTGATGCCATCCTTGTGATATCCCTAGCACTGATACAGGACATGCCGGGTGGTGGCAATGCCGTCCTTGTGACATCCCTAGCACTGATACAGAACATGCCGGGTGGTGGCAATGCCATCCTTGTGATATATCTAGCTCTGATACAGAACATGTCGGGTGGTGGCAATGCCATCCTTGTGATATATCTAGCTCTGATACAGAACATGTCGGGTGGTGGCAATGCCATCCTTGTGACATCCCTAGCACTGATACAGAACATGTCGGGTGGTGGAAATGCCGCCCTTGTGATATCCCTAGCACTGATACAGAACATGCCGGGTGGTGGTGATGCCGTCCTTGTGATATCCCTAGCACTGATACAGAACATGCTGGGTGGTGGCAATGCCATCCTTGTGATATCCCTAGCACTGATACAGAACATGCCGGGTGGTGGCAATGCCGCCCTTGTGATATCCCTAGCACTGATACAGAACATGCCGGGTGGTGGTGATGCCATCCTTGTGATATCCCTAGCTCTGATACAGAACATGCCGGGTGGTGGCGATGCCATCCTTGTGATATCCCTAGCACTGATACAGAACATGCCGGGTGGTGGCGATGCCATCCTTGTGATATCCCTAGCGCTGATACAGAACATGCCGGGTGGTGGCAATGCCGTCCTTGTGATATCCCTAGCTCTGATACAGAACATGCCGGGTGGTGGCAATGCCGTCCTTGTGATATCCCTAGCTCTGATACAGAACATGCCGGGTGGTGGCAATGCCGTTTTTGTGATATCCCTAGCACTGATACAGAACATGCCGGGTGGTGGCAATGCCGTCCTTGTGATATCCCTAGCACTGATACAGAACATGCCGGGTGGTGGTGATGCCGTCCTTGTGATATCCCTAGCACTGATACAGAACATGCCGGGTGGTGGTGATGCCATCCTTGTGATATCCCTAGCTCTGATACAGAACATGCCGGGTGGTGGCAATGCCGTCCTTGTGATATCCCTAGCACTGATACAGAACATGCCGGGTGGTGGTGATGCCGTCCTTGTGATATCCCTAGCACTGATACAGAACATGCCGGGTGGTGGTGATGCCATCCTTGTGATATCCCTAGCTCTGATACAGAACATGCCGGGTGGTGGTGATGCCGTCCTTGTGATATCCCTAGCTCTGATACAGAACATGCCGGGTGGTGGTGATGCCATCCTTGTGATATCCCTAGCTCTGATACAGAACATGCCGGGTGGTGGTGATGCCGTCCTTGTGATATCCCTAGCACTGATACAGAACATGCCGGGTGGTGGTGATGCCATCCTTGTGATATCCCTAGCTCTGATACAGAACATGCCGGGTGGTGGTGATGCCATCCTTGTGATATCCCTAGTTCTGATACAGAACATGCCGGGTGGTAGTGATGCCGTCCTTGTGATATCCCTAGCACTGATACAGAACATGCCGGGTGGTGGTGATGCCATCCTTGTGATATCCCTAGCTCTGATACAGAACATGCCGGGTGGTGGTGATGCCGTCCTTGTGATATCCCTAGCACTGATACAGAACATGCCGGGTGGTGGTGATGCCATCCTTGTGATATCCCTAGCTCTGATACAGAACATGCCGGGTGGTGGTGATGCCATCCTTGTGATATCCCTAGCTCTGATACAGAACATGCCGGGTGGTGGTGATGCCGTCCTTGTGATATCCCTAGCACTGATACAGAACATGCCGGGTGGTGGTGATGCCGTCCTTGTGATATCCCTAGCACTGATACAGAACATGCCGGGTGGTGGTGATGCCATCCTTGTGATATCCCTAGCTCTGATACAGAACATGCCGGGTGGTGGCGATGCCATCCTTGTGATATCCCTAGCACTGATACAGAACATGCCGGGTGGTGGCGATGCCATCCTTGTGATATCCCTAGCGCTGATACAGAACATGCCGGGTGGTGGCAATGCCGTCCTTGTGATATCCCTAGCTCTGATACAGAACATGCCGGGTGGTGGCAATGCCGTCCTTGTGATATCCCTAGCTCTGATACAGAACATGCCGGGTGGTGGCAATGCCGTTTTTGTGATATCCCTAGCACTGATACAGAACATGCCGGGTGGTGGCAATGCCGTCCTTGTGATATCCCTAGCACTGATACAGAACATGCCGGATGGTGGCAATGCCGTCCTTGTGATATCCCTAGCACTGATACAGAACATGCCGGGTGGTGGCAATGCCGTCCTTGTGATATCCCTAGCACTGATACAGAACATGCCGGGTGGTGGCAATGCCGTCCTTGTGATATCCCTAGCACTGATACAGAACATGCCGGGTGGTGGCAATGCCGCCCTTGTGATATCCCTAGCACTGATACAGAACATGCCGGGTGGTGGCAATGCCGTCCTTGTGATATCCCTAGCTCTGATACAGAACATGCCGGGTGGTGGTGATGCCATCCTTGTGATATCCCTAGCACTGATACAGGACATGCCGGGTGGTGGCAATGCCGTCCTTGTGACATCCCTAGCACTGATACAGAACATGCCGGGTGGTGGCAATGCCATCCTTGTGATATATCTAGCTCTGATACAGAACATGTCGGGTGGTGGCAATGCCATCCTTGTGATATATCTAGCTCTGATACAGAACATGCCGGGTGGTGGCAATGCCATCCTTGTGACATCCCTAGCACTGATACAGAACATGTCGGGTGGTGGCGATGCCATCCTTGTGATATCCCTAGCTCTGATACAGAACATGCCGGGTGGTGGCGATGCCATTCTTGTGATATCCCTAGCACTGATACAGAACATGCCGGGTGGTGGCGATGCCATCCTTGTGATATCCCTAGCGCTGATACAGAACATGCCGGGTGGTGGCAATGCCGTCCTTGTGATATCCCTAGCACTGATACAGAACATGCCGGGTGGTGGCGATGCCATCCTTGTGATATCCCTAGCACTGATACAGAACATGCCGGGTGGTGGCGATGCCATCCTTGTGATATCCCTAGCGCTGATACAGAACATGCCGGGTGGTGGCAATGCCGTCCTTGTGATATCCCTAGCACTGATACAGAACATGCCGGGTGGTGGCGATGCCATCCTTGTGATATCCCTAGCTCTGATACAGAACATGCCGGGTGGTGGCGATGCCATCCTTGTGATATCCCTAGCACTGATACAGAACATGCCGGGTGGTGGCGATGCCATCCTTGTGATATCCCTAGCGCTGATACAGAACATGCCGGGTGGTGGCAATGCCGTCCTTGTGATATCCCTAGCGCTGATACAGAACATGCCGGGTGGTGGCGATGCCATCCTTGTGATATCCCTAGCACTGATACAGAACATGCCGGGTGGTGGCGATGCCATCCTTGTGATATCCCTAGCGCTGATACAGAACATGCCGGGTGGTGGCGATGCCGTCCTTGTGATATCCCTAGCACTGATACAGAACATGCCGGGTGGTGGCGATGCCATCCTTGTGATATCCCTAGCTCTGATACAGAACATGCCGGGTGGTGGTGATGCCGTCCTTGTGATATTGCTAGCTTGGGTCATGGTGTCCCCTCTCCTGTCTGGGAAGTTTCCCTTCACTGGGGCAGTGGGAATTTTGGCATTTTGTTTTTGGGTTCTCAGGACGTTTGTGTCTATGAATTAAGCTCTGTTTAACGTTCCTCCGAGGCTCATCAGTGGTGGCTTGTAATGCAGTATACAATATGGACGGCCTCTGCCTGCAGCTATGACGTTAGGATGGTAACCTGGTCCATATAGAGAGGTCATGTCCAACCCGGTATAGGGCAAGTTTGCTAATGTGCCAGATGAATGGGTCACTCAGCAAGGAAATCATGGTGACTGATGGATAGATCTTATTGTAATGAATATATTATTATTATTATTATTTATTTTTATAGCGCCATTCATTCCATGGCGCTTTACAGTGAAAGAGGGTATACATACAACAATTTGTCAAATTTGTCATGAACAGCCGGGGGAGTCACTCAGAAATCCGCAGCTGTTCACTGATTTGTTACACACGACTACTCTCTAGCGCCCCCCTTGTCTGTAGGCCACTTTTGGTACTGCAGGACAATGCATAAGATGAGGCTGCTGAGCTGATAATGCTCGATATTGGAGGTCTCACAGCAAGGGCAAATGTATATATCCCCGATTCCCACTAATGGAATATATATATACCTCGGTACCCTTAATGATAGCACTCCAATAATTCTATGCAATAACAATTACGCTGCCACCACCGGACGTTTCACAGGCAGTCCGGGTACCCGTTACAGATAGCATAAGGCCCGTCGGGGTTTCTGGATTCGTATATAAAGCATGAGGGAAGGAAACTACTAAATTTATTTATATTTAATCCGAAAATAGGCAGTGTTTAAAGAATATACAAGAATTTACAAAAAGGAACAATACACATTACGGCATAGACAGTTACATTAAAATAAAAGGTATAAAAGTGAAACTTGCTAAACTCGTGCCCTCGAAGTGACGTCCAAGCTTAGGGAGGGAGGGAACTCCAAGATGGTAGAAGAGCGGCCAGCATCACCCTTTCTGATGCCCTCCAAAGTACTGACATATTCATGCACATTCCTCATATTGCCCTTGGCTCAGCCATTACTGAGCTTCCACAGACGTCACTTGCCCCCCGTCCGCTCCCCACCACCCCTTTCCCCCAGATCTAATGATGGAGACTTGCTTCCACATCCTCGCTGCCAGGTGATGACTTTACAGTTGGCACTCACGGCCTTTATGGTTATGCACCATCACCTGTGCCACGTAGCAATGACGGGGTACCGGCCCCCGTGCAGCATTACAGGGGACTTCAATCATTTAGGTATGGATAATAACAGCCCCCTATTCAGGAAATAATGTCTGCACGGAGGAAACACTTATCTAAAGAAAATCCGAATAAACCGCAGTGATATTGAATGTGACATTGTTATTTTTTGGATAATTGAGAGAGACATTGCTTGCTTTAATATATTTTGCCTCCTGATTGATGTGGTAATCTGCTTCATTGTTCCGCACCGTGGCATGTGACAAATTGTGAATGTCACTGGGAGCTTTTTAGTGCCAGAGATGTATTAATTCTCCGTTCCCAAGCTGACATTTCTCCTACGTTATGTATGTCTGCATTATCCTCTGCAGTCAGCCCCTAGACATGGCAGCCGGCAGCCATCAGCGTTCAGTGGCTTCATCTTATCAATTTATGTCTAGTGTTGAGCGGACCCGAACTGTAAAAATCTGGATCCGCGCGGTTTCAGCACCCGATCCGGGTCCGACCCGGACGCCGGAATCCGGCTGCACGATCCGGATCCGAGATTTTTTTTTCTCTCCTCTCTCTCCTCTCTCTCTCTCCTCTCTCTCTCCTCTCTATCTCCTCCCTCTCTCTCTCTCTCCTCTATCTCTCCTCTCGCTCTCTCCTCTCTCTCTCTCCTCTGTCTCTCCTCTCGCTCTCTCCTCTCGCTCTCTCCTCTCGCTCTTTCCTCTCTCTCTCCTCTCTCCTCTCTCTCTCTCTCGCTCTCTCCTCTCGCTCACTCTCCTCTCTCCTCTCTCTCCTCTCGCTCTCCTCTCTCTCTCTTCTCTCCTCTCGCTCTCTCCTCTCACTCTCTCCTCTCGCTCTCTCCTCCCTCTCTGTCTCCTCTGTCTCTCCTCTCGCTCTCTCCTCTCTCTCTCCTCTCTCTCCTCTCTCTCTCTCGCTCTCTCCTCTCGCTCTCTCCTCTCGCTCACTCTCCTCTCTCCTCTCCTCTCGCTCTCCTCTCTCTCTCTTCTCTCCTCTCGCTCTCCTCTCACTCTCTCCTCTCGCTCTCCTCTCTCTCCTCTCTCTCTCTCTCGCTCTCTCCTCTCGCTCTCTCCTCTCGCTCACTCTCTTCTCTCCTCTCGCTCTCTCCTCTCGCTCTCTCCTCTCTCTCTCTTCTCTCCTCTCGCTCTCTCCTCTCACTCTCTCCTCTCACTCTCTCCTCCCTCTCTGTCTCCTCTGTCTCTCCTCTCGCTCTCTCCCTCTCCTCTCTCTCTCCTCTCTTCTCTCCTCTCGCTCTCTCCTCTCTCTCTCTCCTCTGTCTCTCCTCTCGCTCTCTCCTCTCTCTCTCTCCTCTCTCCTCTCGCTCACTCTCCTCTCTCTCTCCTCTCTCTCTCTCTCCTCTCGCTCTCTCTTCTCTCTCTCTCTCCTCTTTCGCTCCCCATTGACTTATATGTGCCCGGATTCAGGATCGGATCCGGACTTCTTTGTCAACCCGCCACTGATCCGCCGGACCCGGATTATGAACAATCCGCTCAACTCTATTTATGTCCTTCAGGGACCTGCATGTGAAAGTCCAGACTTGCTGTATGTGAGATATGCCTGAGAAAGTCATTTAGTAGATTGGGCTCTTTTTCTTTATTATGCTGAAAAACTAATCCGTTTAGTGTATCATCTATTATCTCTGCTGATATTACTGTAAGGTTTGGTTACCATTTCCGTTGCATTGTCTTGTCAGGGGCGATCATATCATTGGTGCAGCTCTCCAAGAGGTAAAGGGGGGCCGCTACCACCCCCCCAAAGCAGGTGGAATTGTTTATTATGGTGAACTACTAGACTGCAAAGCACCCATCTGCGTTTTGTAATAACATATGTGACCCTCTTCAGCCGCCTTACCTTTTGTCATAAATGCAGAAATATTTTTACTGCCACCAAAGTTGGTTTTCATTATTATTTTTGCATGGTATGTGAATATCCTCACATGTGTGGACACAAGTTCCCATGCATGCAGCTGCCTCCTGTGCTTTAATGCAATGGATATTATATTCTCTGTCTATGAGTTTTAGTCACTTTACCCCATTTTCTGGAACAGTTCTGTACATTTGTCTACTGAAGCTCTACCGAGCTTTAAGTCGTGATGATGAGCTGGTTGGATTGGGCTAATACATTCTAGTATAGTGGATGTGGAGCCAATAGATAGACCTGCGTTGTCATGATGTGTAGCAGATAGACCTGTGTTGTCTGGATATGGAGCCAATAGACCTGCGTTGTCTAGATGTGAAGCCGGTAGACCAGCGTTGTCTGGATGTGTAGCCGATATAGACCTGCATTGTCTGGATGTGGAGCAGAGAGACCTGCGTTGTCCACATTTGGAGCCAATAGACCTGTGCTGTCTAGCTGTGGAGCAGATAGACCTGCGTTGTCTGGATGTGAAGTCGGTAGACCGGCGTTGTCTGGATGTGGAGCCGGTAGACCTGCGTTGTCTGGATGTGGAGCCAATAGACCTGCATTATCTAGATGTGGAGCCAATAGATCTGCGTTGTCTGGATGTGGAGCCGGTAGACCTGCGTTGTCTGGATGTGGAGCCGGTAGACCTGCATTGTCTGGATGTGGAGCCGGTAGACCTGCATTGTCTGGATGTGGAGCCAATAGACCTGCATTATCTAGATGTGGAGCTGATAGACCTGCCTTGTCTGGATGTGTAGCCAATAGATCTGCGTTGTCTGGATGTGGAGCGGATAGATCTGCGTTGTCTGGATGTGGAGCTGATAGACCTGCATTGTCTGGATGTGGAGCCAATAGACCTGCATTATCTAGATGTGGAGCTGATAGACCTGCCTTGTCTGGATGTGTAGCCAATAGATCTGCGTTGTCTGGATGTGGAGCGGATAGATCTGCGTTGTCTGGATGTGGAGCTGATAGACCTGCATTGTCTGGATGTGGAGCCAATAGACCTGCATTATCTAGATGTGGAGCCAATAGAACTGCGTTGTCTTGATGTGAAGCAGATACACCTGCATTGTTCTGGATGTGAAGCAGATACACCTGCATTGTTCTGGATGTGGAGCGGATAGACCTGCCTTGTCTGGATGTGGAGCTGATAGACCTGCCTTGTCTGGATGTGGAGCTGATAGACCTGCGTTGTCTGGATGTGGAGCTGATAGACCTGCCTTGTCTGGATGTGGAGCGGATAGACCTGCCTTGTCTGGATGTGGAGCGGATAGACCTGCCTTGTCTGGATGTGGAGCTGATAGACCTGCCTTGTCTGGATGTGGAGCTGATAGACCTGCCTTGTCTGGATGTGGAGCGGATAGACCTGCCTTGTCTGGATGTGGAGCGGATAGACCTGCCTTGTCTGGATGTGGAGCGGATAGACCTGCCTTGTCTGGATGTGAAGCAGATACACCTGCCTTGTCTGGATGTGGAGCTGATAGACCTGCCTTGTCTGGATGTGGAGCTGATAGACCTGCCTTGTCTGGATGTGGAGCGGATAGACCTGCGTTGTCTGGATGTGAAGCAGATACACCTGCATTGTTCTGGATGTGGAGCCGATAGACCTGCATTGTTCTGGATGTGGAGCCGATAGACCTGCCTTGTCTGGATGTGGAGCCGATAGACCTGCCTTGTCTGGATGTGGAGCTGATAGACCTGCCTTGTCTGGATGTGGAGCGGATAGACCTGCCTTGTCTGGATGTGGAGCGGATAGACCTGCCTTGTCTGGATGTGGAGCGGATAGACCTGCCTTGTCTGGATGTGAAGCAGATACACCTGCCTTGTCTGGATGTGGAGCTGATAGACCTGCCTTGTCTGGATGTGGAGCTGATAGACCTGCCTTGTCTGGATGTGGAGCGGATAGACCTGCGTTGTCTGGATGTGAAGCAGATACACCTGCATTGTTCTGGATGTGGAGCCGATAGACCTGCATTGTTCTGGATGTGGAGCCGATAGACCTGCCTTGTCTGGATGTGGAGCCGATAGACCTGCCTTGTCTGGATGTGGAGCCGATAGACCTGCCTTGTCTGGATGTGGAGCTGATAGACCTGCGTTGTTGGGCGACATGAGCTGCTTGCAGCTGCCGGTCCTGTCAGTGTTGCTGACTTTATGAAGCCAACTGTGTAGGAAAGCACTAATGCTTTGTCCCGGCCGTGGTCGGCTGCTTCTTTTATTAGAGGTACAGCTAGAATGAGGGGGTATCTCGAGGTTAGATGTTTGCCCTTTCTGGTGGCCTTCAGAGATAATACAAGACTCCGTAGATAGAAGACCTTTGCATAACGTCTTCTCGGCCCGAGGTCCCTGGCGCCATCATCTTTCTCTACAAACCTCATAAAACCTTTTCATAGAGTGTTTGTGTCAGGATTGTATGTCTGTAAATACCACATGGGACTAACACGATTTCTGTTTCTCTCCTTCTCTGACAGGTGAACCCGCAGACATATTGAAGGTTTTAGATTTTCACAATTTACCTGATGGAGTCAAAAAAACCACAGGGTTTTGTTCGAGCAGAAAATCCTCAAAGGGACCAGATGTGGCATACAGAGTGTCCAAAAGCGCACAGCTCAGCGCCCCTACCAAGCAGCTGTTCCCAGGTAAGGCCTGACTGTCAGGTGTAGAAATAGAACCCTGAATCTTGTATGGTTTAGATACCATCCGGGACTTTAAGGTCACGTTCACATGTCCAGTATTTGTCGAGTTTTTTACATCCGTATTTGAAGCCAAAACCAGGAGTGGAACAATCAGAAGATAATTTTTTTTGTACCCTCTCCTAGTTTCGGCTTAAAAAACTGAGGTCTAAAACTCACCAAATACTCATCGTGTGCCCGTGGCTCAAAGCCTCATTCACACTTCAGTGTCATCATAGTTTGGTCCAATTTTCATCAGTTTTTCTATGTGAAAAAAATTCTTTACCTTCTCGTATCCAACAGTCCATGAAAAATGGAAGGCATCGGAGTGCGGTCTGATTTTTTTTTTCCCATGCACCCATAGGTTTGCATTGTTGAGTTTGATCTAAAGGGTACTTTGCACGTTGCGACATCGCTAGCCGATTGTAGCGATGCCGAGCGTGATAGTCCCCGCCCCTGTCGCAGCTGCGATATCTTGTGATAGCTGCCGTAGCGAATATTATCGCCACGGCAGCTTCACACGCACTCACCTGCCCTGCGACGTCGCTCTGGCCGGCGACCCGCCTCCTTCCTAAGGGGGTGGGTCGTGCGGCGTCACAGCGACGTCACACGGCAGGCGGCCAATAGAAGCGGAGGGGCGGAGATGAGCGGGACATAAACATCCCGCCCACCTCCTTCCTTCCGCATAGCCGGTGGACGCAGGTAAGGAGATGTTCCTCGCTCCTGCGGCTTCACACACAGCGATGTGTTCTGCCGTAGGAACGAGGAACAACAACGTATCTCCTATTGGTGCGACATTATGAAAATGACCGACGGTACACAGATCACCGATTTACGACGCTTTTGCGATCGTTTATCGGCGCATCTAGGCTTTACACGTTACGACGTCGTTACCGGCGCCGGATGTACGTCACTTTCGATTTGACCCTGACGATATTGCAGTAGCGATGTCGCAACGTGCAAAGTACCCCTAACATTCGGATCAATATCTGACAATCCCAGACATCAAAATCGGTGCGAATGAGGCCTAAAGGAACATGGACTAGGACATTTGTTTTTCTTTTTTTTTACAATTTTGTTGGAAATGTTCTTTACATCTGGAATTCATAGAGATACGGGGGCATCAGTGCAAAACCTGACAAGTCTCAACCTCTAGAGGAATGAGCAGCAATGCTTTATCCTGATGGATGTCCTAGATGCATCTCTGTGACAGGGCAGCTGCTCATCCTCAGTGAGGTCACAACCCTCCTCCTCAGATCAGCATAGCACCGGGGTGCAGGACGGGAGCCCCGGGCACATGATGTGATAGGATCAAGGCTAACCCCACAGGAGGCACCAGGAATTCACAGACTCCTAGTAAATCGCAGCCTACATGTCATATACTACTCACTTCTGCTGGGAGTTGGAGAATGTCAGAGTTATTGTATGATATTTCTTTTTTCTGAGGTGCAAAATTTCTGCCTAGTCCTGGTAACTCTGTGTACACCCAGATCTAGAGGGAAAGGATAATCACAGATTGCATGTACAGAATAGGTCACACATCCAGCACTTACATAACACAAGTCTTAACTTGTGTTCAAATTGGTCCACTAAAATGTATATACACTATTCACAAAAAACGAAGGATGTTTGGCTTTCGGGTGGAATTTATAGAAAACTGAAAAAGTGGCCAGAGGACGTGCACTTCTCTGCTTTTCTCTGACTCTTCCAGTCTCTCTGTGTCCCTGTACAACTGCGGGTGACGCTCTAAGTTCAGTGGCCATTTCTCTGCCTTTCTGTGACTCTTCCAGTCTCTCTGTATAACCTGCTGGTGACACTCTGTGACGCTCTAGGCTTAGTGGCCACTTCTCTGCTTTTCTCTGACTCTTCCAGTCTCTGTGTCTCAGTACAACCTGCTGGTGACACTCTGTGACTCTCCAAGCTCAGTGGCCACTTCTCTGCTTTTCTCTGACTCTTCCAGTCTCTCTGTACAACCTGCTGGTGACACTCTGTGATGCTCTAAGCTCAGTGGACACTTCTCTGCCTCTCTGTGGCTCTTTCAGTCTCTCTATGTCTCTGTATAACCTGCTGGTGACACTCTGTGATGCTCTAAGCTTAGTGGGCATTTCTCTGACTCTTCCAGTCTCTGTGTCTCAGTACAACCTTCTGGTGACACTCTGTGATGCTATAAGCTCAGTGGCCACTTCTCTGCTTTTCTGTGACTCTTCCAGTCTCTCTGTGTCTCTATACAACCTGCTGGTGACACTCTGTGACGCTCTAAGCTCAGTGGCCACTTCTCTGCCTTTCTGTGACTCTTCCAGTTTCTCTGTGTCTCTATACAACCTGCTGGTGACACTCTGTGACGCTCTAAGCTCAGTGGTCACTTCTCTGCCTTTCTGTGACTCTTCCAGTCTCTCTGTGTCTCTATACAACCTGCTGGTGACACTCTGTGACGCTTTAAGCTCAGTGGCCACTTCTCTGCCTTTCTGTGACTCCTCCAGTCTCTCTGTATCTCTGTACAACCTGCTGGTGACACTCTGTGACGCTCTAAGCTCAGTGGTCACTTCCGTCTGAGACCCACCTCCTTGAAGCCTCAGAAAGTCACGGTGCTGCTGATCAGTTGTTAGGTGTCGTGTTGGTCTCATGATGAGGAGGACGGTTTAATACCAATTCAACCTGAACCCCAAAATTTATTGGGCGATTCATGGAGCAAACACCTGATGTGAATTTTGCCATTAAGCTCCTTGTTAGAGAACAGCAAGTTTTGCAAAAGTCCTGAAACATTGAACAGCTGGACGTGAGCATCAACAAGTGCAGAGAAGGTCACACTAAGGTCACCGGAAAAGGTCAGAGGGCAGTGTAGGATCATCGCAAAATTTCACCCGAAAGCCAAAAATTGCTATTTTTTGGTGTGTGCTGTATATTTCCTGTATACATTTGTGTAGAGTTTCATGCACTGTTGTCATATTTTATGCAGCGCCCCCCCCCAAATATTAAATACAAAGGGGTTTTCCTATCTCTAGAAGTTGTAACCTATTAATAGGACGGGGGAATAACTTGCTAATCGGTCGGGGTCTGACCACTATAAACCTCAGCGATCTTGATAATGCCGTTGGTTCATTTTTTTCCCCTATGGGGCGGCTGGAGGTAGCCGAGCACAGCACTTTATAATGAGTGATGTGATGGTGCACATATCCGGTCAACGTATGACGAGCTTTGCAGAGCCGCGTTCTTGGGACGTCCTCAGCAATAAATGTTGCAGAGGCTGAGCGTGCGCACCAATGCACCATCGCGCACCAGAGGCTGAGCGTGCGCACCAACGCACCAGAGACTGAGCGTGCGCACCAACGCACCAGAGGCTGAGCGTGCGCACCAACGCACCAGAGACTGAGCGTGCGCACCAACACGTGCGCTCAATTCATGGCCAAGTTACAGATCCTCAATCTTGGCTTTCCAAAGCCCTGGTCTCGGGATCTCTGGGATCCCTGCAGTTGTCCTCCCACAAATCAGCGAGTTATCGCTTGTCTCATTAATAGTTGATAGCATCTAAAGATGGGAATAACCCTCCAATTTGTAGAAATCTAATATATAAAGCTGAGTGTATGTATATGTGTATGTATGTCCGCTAAAGGAATTCGCACCGTCGCATTTACAATCACAAAATTTTGCACAGACACCCCATGTGACTCAGGGAACGTCATAGACTATGTTTTGAGGGGAAAATGTAACCCCGCGCTTTACAGATACCCCCCAAAAAACATGCCTCAATTAAAGTGAATGGAGCTGCGAGCTATAGGTTATTAATAGGAGCTGTGATTGGTTGCTATAGGAACAAAGGATATTCATAGTATAAGAAGCTTATGTGTGAGGTAATATGACATCGGTGGAGAGACAGAGAGACAAACTGAGAGACAGACAGACAGGCACAGGCAGAGAAAGAGGCACACAGGGAAAGAGACAGAGGCAAACAGAGACAAACAGAGACAGATAGGGAAAAAAAAGCCAGACAGACAAACAGAAAGAGACAGATAGAAAGACACACAGGGAAAAAAACAGACAGAGGCAGACAGGGTAAGAGATTGAGAGACAGCCAAGGAGAGAGACAAAGACAGACGGGGAAAGAGGCAGACGGGGAAAGAGGCAGACGGGGAAAGAGGCAGACGGTGAAAGAGGCAGACGGTGAAAGAGGCAGACGGTGAAAGAGGCAGACGGGGAAAGAGGCAGACGGGGTAAGAGATTGAGAGACAGCCAAGGAGAGAGACAAAGACAGACGGGGAAAGAGGCAGACGGGGAAAGAGGCAGACGGGGAAAGAGGCAGACGGGGAAAGAGGCAGACGGGGAAAGAGGCAGACGGGGAAAGAGGCAGACGGGGAAAGAGGCAGACGGGGTAAGAGGCAGACGGGGAAAGAGGCAGACGGGGTAAGAGATTGAGAGACAGCCAAGGAGAGAGACAAAGACAGACGGGGAAAGAGACAGACGGGGAAAGAGGCAGACGGGGAAAGAGGCAGACGGGGAAAGAGGCAGACGGGGAAAGAGGCAGACGGGGAAAGAGGCAGACGGGGAAAGAGGCAGACGGGGAAAGAGGCAGACGGCGAAAGAGACGAGTGACAGATAGGGAAAGATGGGGAAAGAGACAGACGGGGAAAGAGACGAGTGACAGATAGGGAAAGATGGGGAAAGAGACAGACGGGGAAAGAGACAGATGGGGAAAGAGACAGATGGGGAAAGAGACAGATGGGGAAAGAGACAGACGGGAATGAGATAGGCAGGGAAAGAGACTGACAGACTGACAGACACAGAGATAGAGACAGACACAGAGATAGAGACAGACACAGAGATAGAGAGAGACAGACTGATACAGAGAGATACACAGACAGACACAAAGAGACAGACAGGGAAAGAAACAGACAGACAGAGACTGGGAGAGAGACAAAGAGACAGTTACTATCCCGGGCAATGCCGGGTACTACAGCTAGTCTGTAATATAATAATGCTTTTTTTCATGTTTTTGTTCCTCCTCTTTGTAGATGTATTGTTGCAATGTATGTATTTTTGTCTTCCTTGGGGGCCTTATTTCTGGCACCCCACCTCCGGCTCGCTGCCCTTCTACCTGCGACACTTCTCCAGCTGGGGCTTTTTTCCACGTCCTCAGCCAGAGATGTCCCTTGTGGTCTCGCCGTGTCTGTAATCACGAAGCCCCTTTCTCTGCTCCACACATTCCTTTTCCATGATGATGGGAAACATATGATTGGTGTCGTTCTGCTTTTTCTCAAACCCACGAAACACCAGGAAAAAATGTGCAGTGTAAGCAATATTCAACCAAAAAAATCAAAGACCAAAAAGCAAAAAAAAAAAAATACGGTAGATTTCGTTGTGGGTGGTGAGCGGGGGTCCGATATCTGTTGTGCATTACAACGAAGCAGCGAGCCATGAGGAGCAGCACGACGACCTCACTGCAGCAGTCCTGCGTCGCGGCCCGGCAGGGTCTTCAGCAATCTGCACTCACACTTATATCCTCGAAATATTTACCACGAGACGGCACCAGAAGATCGAGGCTTTTACCGTGTAAAAATAGCTATAGAGGTGACCTACGGGAAAGACGTGGAATTTCTGCAATTCCTGAGAGGTGACACACTCGACACACGGCCCTTCTTGGAGAATGTTATCGGCCGCACGGCCTCCTCCAGAAGCTCCTTCTGTAAGGAGAGGACGTCTTCCCGAATATTCAGCACTTAACTAGGATTCCACCAAGATGACACAGCCCGGGACCAGTAATGGGCATGTGGCTACCAAATCCCAAGGAAAGGGCGCTGAGCTCTGGTTTTAGGCATTGGGAGGATTTGACCTTATCCTAAAGCTGGGTTTACACACTGCAACATCTCAAACGACATCGCTGTAACGTCACCGGTTTTGTGACGCAATAGCGATGTTGTTTGCGATGTTGCAGTGTGTGAATCCTATCAGCGACCTGGCCCCTGCTTGCTGGAAGTTGCTGATCACTACAAGTCGTTCAGGACCATTCCTAGGTCCTTTGTTTCCCGCTGTGCAGCATGAAGTTTCAGTGTGTGAATCCTTTTCAGCGACTTTGTTAGCAACTTCCCTTTCAAAAGGCTGCTTATCAACGTCCCCAACAACCAGCTAGGTCGCTCTGCAGGTCCGGATCGCTGTTGAGTTGTTGGCCAGGTTTGCCGGGTTGAACGCTCACCAGAGACTTAGCAGAGACTTAGGGAGGTCGCTATTGCGTCACCAAACCGGTGACGTTACAGCGATGTCCTTTGCGATGTTGCAGCGTGTAAACCCAGCTTAAGTGAAGCTGAGATTAGACAAGTGCGTCCTTGTGAGGAGAGGGCCATATCCGAGCAGCATCTGTAGAGACATACATAAGTAGGGTCCTCCGTAGGTCGTTCATGGGACATGATAGGAGGGTGAATTTAGGAGGAAAGAAGAGGACTAGTGTTGAGCGAGTATGCTTGTTACTACTCGGTACTCGCACGAGTATCACTGTACTCGGGCTACTCGGCGGGGACCGAGTAATCTCGCAATACTCGTGCTGTACTCGTGGTCTTCATGTTGGCGCTCTTTTTAGAGCCAGCCCTTATGCAGGGATTGGCTGGCAGACCAATGCAATGCCACAGCCCTGTTGTGGAATTGCAGTGATTGGCCGGCCCTCACAGCATGACCGTGCCTTTAGCCCGACACTTCCCCGCTCGGCTACGGCCCCTCCCGCACTCCACTCCGCGTGTATATATATATGCACGCTTACACACACACGCACGTTTTTTTTTTTAATTTACAGTTTTATGGTTTCTACATGCTGACGGTGGTCATTTCAGAATAATACTCGGGTCCCCCATAGGATAACATTGGGCTCGGTGCTCGGGCCGAGTACACGAGTATCTTGGGATGCTCGGCCCGAGCCTTGAGCACCCGAGCTTTTTAGTACTCGCTCATCACTAAAGAGGACATTTGTGTCATCTCTAGAGGGCTGGAGATCTAGCTCAAATTTGGCTATCCCTCTCTAAAAGAAATCACTTTTTTTTTCTTTTTTTTTTTTACAGATACTGGACCCTCCTGTGTATACCATATTTTTCGGATTATAAGACACACTTTTCCTCTCAAAAATTTGAGAGGAAAATGAGGGGTGCGTCTTTTAATACGAATGTAGCTTATCGGGAAGTGGTGGAGAATGGTGGCAGGAGGCAGCGGCGATGCTGCGGGCTGTGAGCGCAGTGGTGATGGGGCCGTGCGGCGGACGGCACTGCTCTGTGCGGTGGGTGACGCTGCTCTGTGCGGTGGGTGACGCTGCTCTGTGCTGTGGGTGACGCTGCTCTGTGCGGTGGGTGACGCTGCTCTGTGCTGTGGGTGACGCTGCTCTGTGCTGTGGGTGACGCTGCTCTGTGCTGTGGGTGATGCTGCTCTGTGCTGTGGGTGACACTGCTCTGTGCTGTGGGTGACGCTGCTCTGTGCTGTGGGTGACGCTGCTCTGTGCTGTGATGCTGCTCTGTGCTGTGGGTGACGCTGCTCTGTGCGGTGGGTGACGCTGCTCTGTGCTGTGATGCTGCTCTGTGCTGTGGGTGACGCTGCTCTGTGCGGTGGGTGACGCTGCTCTGTGCTGTGGGTGACGCTGCAATGTGCGGTGGGTGACGCTGCTCTGTGCTGTGATGCTGCTCTGTGCTGTGGGTGACGCTGCTCTGTGCGGTGGGTGACGCTGCTCTGTGCTGTGGGTGACGCTGCTCTGTGCTGTGGGTGACTCTGCTCTGTGCTGTGGGTGACTCTGCTCTGTGCTGTGGGTGACGCTGCTCTGTGCTGTGGGGGACGCTGCTCTGTGCTGTGGGCGACGCTGCTCTGTGCTGTGGGCGACGCTGCTCTCTGCTGTGGGCGACGCTGCTCTGTGCTGTGGGCGACGCTGCTCTGTGTTGTGGGCGACGCTGCTCTGCTGTGGGTGACGCTGCTCTGTGCTGTGGGTGACACTGCTCTGTGCTGTGGGTGACGCTGCTCTGTGCTGTGGGCGACGCTGCTCTGTGCTGTGGGCGACGCTGCTCTGTGCTGTGGGCGACGCTGCTCTGTGCTGTGGGCGACGCTGCTCTGTGCTGTGGGCGACGCTGCTCTGTGCTGTGGGCGACGCTGCTCTGTGCTGTGGGCGACGCTGCTCTGTGCTGTGGGCGACGCTGCTCTGTGCTGTGGGCGACGCTGCTCTGTGCTGTGGGCGACGCTGCGCTGTGCTGTGGGCGACGCTGCTCTGTGCTGTGGGCGACGCTGCTCTGTGCTGTGGGTGACAATGCTCTGTGCTGTGGGCGACGCTGCTCTGTGCTGTGGGTGACAATGCTCTGTGCTATGGATGACGCTACTCTGTGCGCTGGGTGACGCTGCTCTGTGCTGTGGTTGACACTGCTCTGTGGGTGACGCTGCTCTGTGCTGTGGGTGACGCTGCTCTGTGCTGTGGGTGACGCTGCTCTGTGCTGTGGCGACGCTGCTCTGTGCTGTGGGCGACGCTGCTCTGTGCTGTGGGCGACGCTGCTCTGTGCTGTGGGTGACGCTGCTCTGTGCTGTGGGTGACGCTGCTCTGTGCTGTGGGCGACGCTGCTCTGTGCTGTGGGTGACGCTGCTCTGTGCTGTGGGCGACGCTGCTCTGTGCTGTGGGCGACGCTGCTCTGTGCTGTGGGCGACGCTGCTCTGTGCTGTGGGTGACGCTGCTCTGTGCTATGGATGACGCTACTCTGTGCGCTGGGTGACGCTGCTCTGTGCTGTGGGTGACGCTGCTCTGTGCTGTGGGTGACGCTGCTCTGTGCTGTGGTTGACACTGCTCTGTGCTGTGGGTGACGCTGCTCTGTGCTGTGGGTGACGCTGCTCTGTGCTGTGGTTGACACTGCTCTGTGCTGTGGGTGACGCTGCTCTGTGCTGTGGTTGACACTGCTCTGTGGGCGACGCTGCTCTGTGCTGTGGGTGACACTGCTCTGTGCTGTGGGTGATGCTGCTCTGTGCAGTGCGCAATGCTGCTCTGTGCTGTGGGTGACACTGCTCTGTGGGCGACGCTGCTCTGTGCTGTGGGTGACACTGCTCTGTGCAGTGGGCAATGCTGCTCTGTGCTGTGGGTGACACTGCTCTGTGCAGTGGGCAATGCTGCTCTGTGCTGTGGGTGACACTGCTCTGTGTGGTGGGTGACGCTGCTTTGTGCTGTGGGCGACGCTGCTCTGTGCTGTGGGTGACGCTGCTTTGTGCTGTGGGTGACGCTGCTTTGTGCTGTGGGTGACGCTGCTTTGTGCTGTGGGTGACACTGCTCTGTGCTGTGGGTGACGCTGCTTTGTGCTGTGGGTGACACTGCTCTGTGCTGTGGGTGACGCTGCTCTGTGCGTGGGTGACACTGCTCTGTGCTGTGGGTGATGCTGCTCTGTGCAATGGGCGACGCTGCTGTGTGCAGTGGGCGGTGAGGCAGGGGCCATCCTAAAAATGTCAGCAGCGTGGGCTTCAAATAATGGCGTCTGGAGTCGGCATGTGCACAAATGTAGTTCTCGGCTCAAGACCTCATCTGCGCATGCGCCGCCTCCGGCCCATTGATCTCCCAGCAGCGGACTTAAGGAATATGTTGCCTGGAGATGGCGCGTGCACAGATGAGATCTCGGCTTGTCCTTGAGCTGATAACTCAATCTGCGCATGCGCCGACTCAGGGCGCCATTTCTTTGGAGCCCGCACTGCTGACAGTTCCTTGATGTTTCCTTTGCTGCTACACCCACCGCACTGCCCGCAGCATCACCTGGCTCCACGACTGCCCCGACCTCCTGTGACCCCCGCTCCACCACCACTGCTGCCGCCCCGCATGGTAAGACACCACCGGATTAGAAGGCAGACTCCTTTTTTTTTTCTCTCTAAATTTGGGGTGCATCATATAATCCAGTGTGTCTTATAAAACGACAAATACGGTAAATAGAGTATAGTGGTGTGAGCAGGGGTCTGCAACCTGTGGGACGCCAACTGATGTTCCACTACAACTCCCAGCATGCCCTGACAGCTGGATGATTATGTAGGGAAACGACCATCTGACCTTCGCGTGGTCATCAGCTGCAGAGCGTCAATGACTGATTCTGACTAATGTGCTCCTCTTCCCCCCACAGATACCCCATTTCCAGAAGATTTTTCCATTTTGATAACTGTGAAACCCAAAAAAGGAAGCCAGTCGTTCCTGATGTCCATTTACAATGAGCAAGGCATCCAGCAGGTCGGCGTGGAGCTGGGGAGGTCGCCCGTCTTCCTCTTCGAAGATCACTTGGGAAAGCCGGGCCCCGAGGACTACCCTCTATTTAGTGGCATTAACCTTTCTGATGGCAAGTGAGTAACCTCCGATAATGGCAGGTCCTGGTATCTTTTCTGTGCCGATTTTCGGGTGTGATGGCCGCTCATGTTGCTGGTACAGTCGCTGTTCTTATCCGTAGGTCTCCTCCTTCCAATAGTGAATTAGCGCTGACGGCAATTAATATGCCCCATCATTAGCAGGTAGGGTGACATCTGACGGGGCCTGGTGTCCTCGCCATCTCATCCTCCGACGTCTGCCGGGTGTTGTAGGATATATGGCCGACAAAGGACAGAAAGGTTTTCAATATCGGTCACCATTAACTTGACCAGGATATTGGCAAAATGAAGACGTGAATCCTGCAAAGCTCAGCTCTTCATTACTGGGGAGGAAAGGGGTTTACACCGGGGGTCCCCCACGTTAAAGCTCTTCTCACTAATTATCCAGAATTCCCTAATTAATAATTTGTTAGCCGAACTAATTGCAGAGCGACAGAACACAATGTGTGTGCGACGCCGGATTCTGAGAATGTTGGAGGGAAAATATTCATGTCTGCACTGAATCTACAACTTTGTCACATATCTCACTCGTGTAGGCAGTGGAAACAGTCAGCAGGTTGTAGACACCTTAACAGCTTACAGGGTCTGTCTGCGACGCTGTTTTGCTTCGGAGGGGGGCGGTGGTCTTACGCCACCACTTCGCAACACGATACCTGGCCATTGTGTATGTGGGGTTGCACCTTCATCAGCGACTCCCACCCTCCAAGTGGAAGTGACCGATGCAGAACAAACCCTCATCTGAGCTGCCCAAACAGAGAATGCTGGGAGATATCAACCTGCAGAATTATGATTGCAGCTCTGAAGTATAAGGCTATGTGCGCACTAGGCTTTTTGTTCGTGGCGTTTTTGGGCTCAATACTGATGCAGCAAAGTCTTTGACTTTTCATTTTTGCTGTTCGCACACAACTTTTTTTTTAGCTGCGTTTTTGAGTTAAAAAAATAATGTCAATCTTTACTGCGTTTTTCACCCGTGTTTTTTCCGCGGGTGCGTTTTTTTTGCGGCCGAAAACGCAGCGTCAAAAAAACTCTGTGTGTGCACAGTATCAAGTAAAGTAGATGAAGCAGAAGCATAAAAATGGATGTTTTTTTCTTCTGATTTTGTTTTTTTATGCCCCCCCCATGATACAGGTGGCATCGGATCGCACTCAGCATTCACAAGAAGCACGTGACGCTGTTTTTGGACTGTAAGAAGAGGGCGCAAAGGCCTCTGGACCGCAGCGCGCACTCCATCATCGATACCAATGGCATTGTTGTTTTTGGGACCAGAATCTTAGATGAAGAAGTCTTTGAGGTAAGCCGCTCCGACGTCTCGTGTTTCCTCCGCGCCGAGGCTGATGGATTTTCCACTATGTTGACGATGCGCTTTAAACAAGCTGACTTTGGCTGAGCGAGCGACCTGAACATATCCGACTGGAGGGAAAATGCAAATTCCACGCTTGTGTTGGAAAAATGTTCCAGGTCTTCCAAGGAGCTGGAGATGGTTTAGAATATGCAATTTTTAGCCAGAAAACCTGCGCATGACTATGAAGACAAGTGTCTGTAGTAGAGAGTGCGTAAGTGTATATTGCTGCATTCACCCCCTGTTCTGTGTCCTCGTTGTACACGTCTTACATTCTCATATCACCCCTTATATTACAGCCGCTCCACTTCATGACTCTGCACTCAGCCAAAAACCTGCATCCACCCTGAGCAATGCCCCGTGTATCATTGTACATCTAAGGCTAGGTTCACATTTCCGTTGTTTTGCATCAGTCACATGCGTTGCTTGACGCTTGTGACTGATGCCGCTGGGTGATCAGCTGATCGCTCTCATTAGCCGGCTGCCGGGTGATCATCTGATCGCTTACAGAAGCCGGCCGCCGGGTGATCAGCTGATCGCTCTCATTAGCCGGTAGCCGGGTGATCAGCTGGTCGCTCTCATTAGCTGGTCGCCGGGTGATCAGCTGATCGCTCACAATAGCCGGCCGCCGGGTGATCAGCTGATCGCTCTCATTAGCCGGCCGCCGGGTGATCAGCTGATCGCTCACAATAGCCGGCCGCCGGGTGATCAGCTGATCGCTCTCATTAGCCGGCCGCCGGGTGATCAGCTGATCGCTCTCATTAGCCGGCCGCCGGGTGATCAGCTGATTGCTCACAGCAGCCGGCCGCCTGGTGATCAGCTGATCGCTCACAGAAGGCGGCCGCAGGGTGATCAGCTGATCGCTCACAGCAGCCGGCCGCCGGGTGATCAGCTGATCGTTCACAGCAGCCGGCCGCCGGGTGATCAGCTGATCGCTCACAGAAGCCGGCCGCCGGGTGATCAGCTGATCGCTCACAGAAGGCGGCCGCAGGGTGATCAGCTGATCGCTCACAGCAGCCGGCCGCCGGGTGATCATCTGATCGGTCACAGCAGCCGGCCGCCGGGTGATCAGCCTATCGCTCACAGAAGCCGGCCGCCGGGTGATCAGCTGATCGGTCACATAAGGTGGCTGTCAGGTGATCAGCTGATCGTTCGGCCACAGAGAGAGAGCATGCGCAGCGAAATCAAAAGGATTCCGCTGCTCAAAAAACGCTACGTGCTGCGTTCCTGCCACCTGAAGGTCAGTCGTTGCATGACTGATCAGTCGGGCGGCGGATGCAACGCAGCATCATCAGTCACAATCTGCCGCTCATACAAGTCTATGGGAACAACGGAATCCGCCAAACGGATTGCGTTGTTTATCAGAGCGGCGGATTGTGACTGATCATAAAAAAGGAAATGTGAACCTAGCATAAGATGTGATATGTGATGAATAAAGACTATTTTGCGCTGTAAGGAGACTTCTGTAGCGCGGAGCTGCTTGTTCAGTGTCTGCACAGAGCATTTAGTGAGGATTTGCATTCTGCGATGTGCAATCACCAGTTCTTCTACGATTATCCGGCGCAGGGTAGTTAAAGGCCTATTTCCTACATCTGATTACGAGCTGGGTGACATTCTCCAATAACTAGCAGAATTATGAATGCAGCTCTGCAGTATAATGCAGGCTGGACCTGAGATTTAGTACAGAATTGGATATTATTCACATAGGATTTAAGTTGTACAGTCAAATAGTGGCGTCTGTTTCCCATTGACTCCGATTGTAAAATGCATGGGAACTACGGATATGTTACGCTATGTGCGCTCGCTGCGTTTTTGTGTGACCACAAAGATGCAGCGATTTTGTGCGTTTTTGGCTGCTAAAAAACGCATAAAAATGCATGCGCTTTTGTGCGTTTTTTGCTGCGTTTTTGTTTCTGCGTTTTTTTCCAATGCATTGCATGGGTGAAAGACGCAGGCAAAAACGCAGAAATAATTGACATGTTGCATCTTTGGGGTCACCACAAAAACGCCCCTAAAACAAAACTGCACTGTGCGGACAGCAAAAATGAAAACTCATAGACTTTGCTGGGGAAGGAAAGTCGTGCAGTTTTTAGATAAAAAATGCGCCGCAAAAAAACGCATCGTGCGCACAAAGCCTTAAGGCTGGAGGCCTATTGAGACCGTCCTATAATCGGGAATGGGGGTTATGCAGCTGGGAATAGCAATGAGCACAATGGCCGATGCTGATTCTCGTGCATTCTGTTATCGGGCACCGTGGGGGTCAACGGTCTTCATGCTTTTTTTTACCTGTTTGTGCTGGAGAAGTGAAATTGGCTTTTCTGATGAGTCTGGCTGCTGCACATCTATTTGTCCAGTGTAAACAGACGGCCGCGATCGTACAGTGTATACACAAAGCTAATGTTCTTTATATGCCGGTAGATGACGGCGTTCTTCCAGATAAGTGAGCGTACACATTATGTATATAGCATCTGTGTCGCCCAAGGATAGGGGGTACTCAGATCCGGGCCAAGGGGTCACTTTTGTAGGTGTACAGTGGCGTGACCCGGTCTGTGATCCCAGGCTCCACAGCAGAAAGTGGATTAGGTAAGGGAGATTGTCCGTGACACCACCCGTGGGTTGCGGTGATGAGATGGTGGCACCGCCGCTGCCTCTGGGGACCGTGCCCCGGACTGATGGTGTGGGGCAGCAAGGTGGGATCCCCTCCACGGGTAGGGGAGGTGTAGTCCCGGAGCCCAGTTGGAAGTTGTGGTGGTGACAGGGATTGCAGGGAATAGTACACTCACAGTTCGGTTATCGTGGTGCTGGATGAAGCTGGATTGATGTGGAGGGTCAGGAACAAAGATGGAAGAAATACTCTGAGTCTTTTGTAAACCAAATCGTTGGTAACTGGTGCCCATGGCTGCTGTGAGGACGGGTCCCACACCCATATGTGTAATTCGTTTTTTTTTCTCCTGCCTGATGTCTGTGTCTGCTCCGTACACAGGTCCAGACTGGGTCCCGACAGTCGGCACTACCCTATCCCGGTCCACTTCAGGCCCCACAAGCAGCTGGCCTATTCCTGAGGCCCTCACTAACACTTCTCCTTCTTAGCTCCCCACAGGAGCTGCTTCCAGACCTCTGTCCTCCTGCAGACTGACTACAGCTCAAACTCTGCTCTGCTCTTTCTAAGCTCCTCTCGCCCCCTCCCTTTTCCTGGGGAGGGGGTGAGTGGGGCCTGATTGGCTGGTGTGTATCTGTGTGGGAAACTCCCCAAGGGAGAGTGAGATCTGCACCAAAATATGGATGCAGACCTCTGTGACACCCTGGTTTTGCCAGGGCGGCACACATCCTATACCCTTGGCCTCTGACTTCCGCTCACTTAACAGCACTGGCGGCCATCGTACAGTATATTCACAGAGCGAGTGGTCTTTATATGCAGGTAGCTGTCGGCGTTCTTCCAGATAAGTGAGCGTACACATTATGTATGTAGTATCCTATACCCTTGGCCTCTGACATCCGCTCACTTTGCAGCACTGGCGGCCATTGTACAGTGTATACACAGAGCTAGTCGTCTTTATATGCAGGTAGCTGCCGGCGTTCTTCCAGATAAGGCTGCTTTCACACATCCGCTTTTTGCAGTGCAGCTCAATCCGGCTCAAAAACCTATGCAAACGGATGCGGCGTAAAAAACGGATCCGTTGCATACGTTTTTCCATGTGGCCCGTCTGTTTTTTGACGGATGTGGCTTGATACTGAGCATGCGCAGTTCAAAAAAACACATCCGGTGACTGGATGCGTTTTTTGCCACAGGACGCCGCATCCGGCGTCCATAGGCTTGCATTGTAAATCGCGCCACATTGCGTCGGATCCGGTGCGATGCAGTTTTTTCGCCACACGAAAAAACGTGCCAGGCAACGTTCCATCCGGCCGCCGCATGGGCTAAATATGCCGCATGCGGCAAAAAACGGACGCAACGCAAGGCCATGCGGCACAATACAATACTTGCTAATGCAAGTCTATGCAGAAAAACCGCAACCGGCGGCAAAAAAAAACAAACGGTTGCGTTTTTTCTGCAAAGCGCCGTGTTGTGCCGCTCAGCAAAAAATGGATGTGTGAAAGCAGCCTAAGTGAGCGTACACATTATGCATCCAGCATCCTATACCCTTGGCCTCTGACATCCGCTCACTTTCCAGCACTGGCGGCCATCATTCTGGATATTATCGTTCTGTAATCCGTGCAGTGATTCTCGGACATTAGATGTCGCCGCTTGTGCCGATCGCGGCCTTTGCCGTTCCTAACACAGATATCACAGTTTATCCATTGTTTGGACATTTGGCTTGATACTCGCCCGCGGGTTTTCTCTTAAAAGGGTTTTATGTGTAAGCCGCGAGTTGAGCCTCCAAGTAACATTATAAGTGAGTAAGAGCTTCAGGTAATGCCGCGACTGTGTAACATGGCCCGGGATGATGGAAAATCTGCCGGCCGGCCAGCGCCTTCCAGACACCAGTAAGATCTCCGTATTCCTGGTTTTCATCTAAGGAGAAAAAGAAATTGACACAGCCAAAAATGTTGTTGACATTACACTCGGCCTCCGTCTCACAGAAGAAGCCTCCGAGCGCTCGCTTCCTCCATGTATAAGCCGGGTTTAACTCTTTAGTCTGCTCCTCGAATGTACACGGTGCAAAATGCATTGAAGCGTCTTAAAATCGTGTGATTATCGGATGCAGTGTTATGTGCCGGCGTCACAGCTGTGTGTTCCTACATTGCTTGGATTCATATGAACACCTAGGAGCTCCTGACTTATAGGGGAATTCTAATCTTATACATTATGGCTGGGGCCAGCGTTAGGTTCCAGACCGGGGCCGGTTGCACGCCGCCGCACTTCTGTTCATTAGTATTGTAGAGGAGACGATACCCGAGGCGGCTCAACACACCCCTCATCTCCTGAGGACATGCCATGCGCTGTAATTGTCTTTTTTCTTGTTGTACCAAAATTTGTCAAACTATGGGCAAAGCAACTTGTCTATTTTAAATGCCTAAAGACCTTTCTGCAGTTTACCATGATCAATCTGGTGAAAGGTCCTCTTTAAAGGGATCTTGTCACCTGATTTATGCTGCCCGAATGGCACGATTTCAGCCAGATGTATTTACTCTGAAACCCGCTGGCATTTGAGAGAAAATATACATATAGTAGTCCAACTCCGCCCCTGGCCGTTTTCTTCCAGTGTGACTCCGCCCCCAGCTGCCTTCTTCTAGTGAAACTCCGTCTCCGTCTACTTTCTTCCCATGTGACTCTGCCCCCAGTTGCCTTCTTCCAGAGTGACTGTGCTCCTGGCTGCTTTCTTCCAGAGTGACTCCGCTGTAGCCTCCTTTCAGAGAAACTCTCCCCCAATCCACCTTCTTCCAACAACCGTCCCTGGTTGCCATCTTCCAACACAACTCCGTCCCTGGTTGCCTTCTTCCAACACAACTCCGTCCCTGGTTGCTTACTTCCAGTACAACTCAGCCCCTGGCCATGTTCTTGCAGCGCAACTCCGTCCCCAGCCTTCTTCTTCCAGCGCAACTCCGTCCCCAGCCTTCTTCTTCCAGCTCAACTCCTTCCCCAGCCTTCTTCTTCCAGCTCAACTCCTTCCCCAGCCTTCTTCTTCCAGCGCAACTCCGTCCCCAGCCTCCTTCTTCCAGCACAACTCCGTCCCCAGCCTCCTTCTTCCAGCACAACTCCGTCCCCAGCCTCCTTCTTCCAGCACAACTCCTTCCCCAGCCTTCTTATTCCAGCGCAACTCTGTCCCCAGCCTTCTTCTTCCAGCGCAACTCTGTCCCCAGCCTTCTTCTTCCAGCGCAACTCCGCCCCCAGCCTTCTTCTTCCAGCGCAACTCCGCCCCCAGCCTTCTTCTTCCAGCGCAACTCCGCCCCCAGCCTTCTTCTTCCAGCGCAACTCTGCTACTGCCGGTGATTGACAGGTTTGTCCCATCAGTTCTAGGAAGGGCTGGATCCTTTGTTGCAATCCTGCGCCAGGCTCTGATTGTTGCTGGCTGTGGTTTGGACATGAATCAGGTGATGTGTTCCCTTTAACCTGTTTAGTGGTGGTATCAATAGGAAGATATGGATCCACATAATATACGGCTGGTTACAGCAGACAGTTCTGTGCTCTTCTGCTCCACTGATATTTATTCCCTATGTGTAGAATAGAATAACTTTCCATTCATTTCTCTAGGGAGGAAAGAGAATGTAAATGACCCACATGGGATATTCTTCTGTGTCCTCCAGTCCTTGTCCATCCTCACTGATGGACGGCGTTATTTTATCAAATAAACCTTTGATTGCTGTGTGATTTGCTGAAATACGTGCACTTTTCAGCAGAACCTCATACCAGCAAGAAAAGGCATCCATGAAAGTGTATGAGCCGATATTTGCAGCACATGTCAGATGCCACGGATCAGCAGGGCCCTCCTGTCATGAGCGTGCACGTGCACGCCCCTGGACACCTTCTTCCAGTGTAACGCCGCCCCTGGACACCTTCTTCCAGTGTAACGCCGCCCCTGGACACCTTCTTTCAGTGTAACGCCGCCCCTGGACACCACCTTCCAGCGTAACGCCGCCCCTGGACACCACCTTCCAGCGTAACGCCGCCCCTGGACACCTTCTTCCAGTGTAGCGCCGCCCCTGGACACCTTCTTCCAGTGTAACGCCGCCCCTGGATACCTTCTTCCAGTGTAACGCCGCCCCTGGACACCTTCTTCCAGTGTAACGCCGCCCCTGGACACCTTCTTCCAGTGTAACGCCGCCCCTGAACACCTTCTTCCAGTGTAACGCCGCCCCTGGACACCTTCTTCCAGTGTAACGCCGCCCCTGGATACCTTCTTCCAGTGTAACGCCGCCCCTGGACACCTTCTTCCAGCGTAACGCCGCCCCTGGACACCTTCTTCCAGCGTAACGCCGCCCCTGGACACCTTCTTCCAGCGTAACACCGCCCCTGGACACCTTCTTCCAGCGTAACGCCGCCCCTGGACACCTTCTTCCAGCGTAACGCCGCCTCTGGACACCTTCTTCCAGTGTAACGCCGCCTCTGGACACCTTCTTCTAGCATAACGCCGCCCCTGGACACCTTCTTCCAGTGTCGTAACGCTGAGGCAATCTGAGGCATAAAATACTGGGAACATGTTTCTTGCTTTGTTTTCTTTCTTCCTGATGGTCTGGGCACAAAGCCAAGATCCCGAGGAAACTCCTGAGGAGGTTGTAGACATCCCGAGTGCACAGGTGGAATTCAGCCTCAAGGCTTCGCACATGCTTAGGAGCGGCCATGCATTTTCCCTCTTAGTAACCCTATCCCTCACCTGGGATTCTTCTCCGTGCAATTCCTAATGATGTCGCTGACTCGCTGGGATTGTTAATTGTGCTCTGTAATTTTCTCCCTTACATGGTCTCTGTACGAACAGACAACCTCATCATATAAGAACAATAATATGAGACGCGGACACTACGCAACTCACTCTATTAATTAATCATGCCTCACCCCCAAAATAACAAAGATAGCCATTGGAAGTTCATAGGAGAAATGCATACAGGGAAGTGAAGGAAAGTAAGTTCCTGTACCTAAAGTGCTGGCAGAATTCTTGGCATTTTTCAGTGGAGGTTTTATACCCATGGATACTAAAGATTTTATAAGGGAGACTACACATGAGAAATGCTGAGAATTTTTTCAATGCCTGGGTGGAGAGTTGCTTCTAAGAAAATGACAATTGTAGCACTGTGAAGCCATTGTAGTGAATTCCACACAATTACTGATTACGAACAGAGAGAGCTATAAGTGCCAGAGTGCACCTATAAGATAGTGCCGGAGTGCCCCTATAATATAGTGCCGGAGTGCTCCTATAATATAGTGCCGGAGTGCCCCTATAATATAGTGCCGGAGTGCTCCTATAATATAGCGCCGAAGTGCCCCTATAATATAGTGCCGGAGTGCTCCTATAATATAGTGCCGGAGTGCCCCTATAAGATAGTGTCGGAGTGCTCCTATAATATAGTGCCGGAGGGCCCCTATAATATAGTGCTGGAGTGCTCCTATAAGATAGTGCCGGAGTGCTCCTATAAGATAGTGCCGGAGTGCTCCTATAAGATAGTGCCGGAGTGCTCCTATAATATAGTGCCGGAGTGCTCCTATAATATAGTGCCGGAGTGCTCCTATAATATAGTGCCGGAGTGCTCCTATAAGATAGTGCCGGAGTGCTCCTATAAGATAGTGCCGGAGTGCCCCTATAAGATAGTGCCGGAGTGCCCCTATAAGATAGTGCCGGAGTGCCCCTATAAGATAGTGCCGGAGTGCCCCTATAAGATAGTGCCGGAGTGCCCCTATAAGATAGTGCCGGAGTGCCCCTATAAGATAGTGCCGGAGTGCCCCTATAATATAGTCTGCTGAGCTTTGGTTTTCGATCTTACTCTTGATTTTCCAGCGTCTGCTTTCCTCTAGTTGTTCTTTGCAGCCGCAGAGTTTCCATGTATAATGATTGTCTCTTCCTTGGAAGCTATTATCACGCATCCTGCAGACAATGTACAGCGCTGATTGTGGCAGTGTCCTTTGTCACTCCACATAATGTATCGCTTGTCTGCCGCGCTGCTCCGGACCTCCAGATATGTTCTTGGCATTTTTCAGTGGAGGTTTTACAGGCGTGGATATTGAGCGAGCTTTTATTGCTTTTCCTGGCACTCGGCCAACAGATGTGCTGGATTAAGGAATGCTGTATGTATAGTTTCTAATTTATATATATATATATATATATATATATATATATATATATATATATATATATATATATTATATATATATATATATATACACACATATCTCGCCCAGAGAAATGGATTCTCCTTTTTAAGGCCTTTCCCCCATTCTCATGCTAAACTCAAAGTGAATCCGTCAGCAGATTTAACATCATAAAACTAGTGACCGCGTTAGAGAAGTGACCTGCAAAGCTGTTTAAACATAAAGTTTATGGAGGTTCTTAGTATCCGCAGGAAAGAGGAAAAGGAGTTATAATCGTATGTGCCCTACGATGCGAAGTATCCAAGAATCTCAACTGTACATGGACAACGACCCCTGATCTTATGTGACAACTTACCAGTCTCCTGGATTTATCACACATCCTTCATTCATGACAGGAATAACTATAATGCTCCTAGCAATGTACAAGAATATAACTACTATAATACTGCCCCCTATATACAAGAATATAACTACTATAAAACTGCTCCTATGTACAAGAATATAGCTACTATAATACTGCCCCCTATATACAAGAATATAACTACTATAATAATGCCCCCTATATACAAGAATATAACTATTATAATACTGCTCCCTATGTACAAGAATATAACTACTATAATACTGCCCCTATGTACAGGAATATAACTGCTATAATACTGCTCCCTATATACAAGAATATAGCTACTATAATACTGCTCCTATGTACAAGAATATAACTACTATAATACTGCTCCCTATGTACAAGAATATAACTACTATAATACTGCCCCCTATATACAAGAATATAACTACTATAATACTGCCCCTATGTACAAGAATATAGCTACTATAATACTGCCCCTATATACAAGAATATGACTACTATAAAACTGCTCCTATGTACAAGAATATAGCTACTATAATACTGCTCCTATGTACAAGAATATAACTACTATAATACTGCTCCCTATGTACAAGAATATAACTACTATAATACTGCCTCCTATATACAAGAATATGACTACTATAAAACTGCTCCTATGTACAAGAATATAGCTACTATAATACTGCTCCTATGTACAAGAATATAACTACTATAATACTGCTCCCTATGTACAAGAATATAACTACTATAATACTGCCTCCTATGTACAAGAATATAACTACTATAATACTGCCCCTATGTACAAGAATATAACTACTATAATACTGCCCCTATATACAAGAATATAACTACTATAATACTGCTCCTATGTACAAGACTATAACTATTATAATACTGTCCTCTATGTACAAGAATATAACTACTATAATACTGCCCCTATGTACAAGAATATAACTACTATAATACTGCCCCCTATATACAAGAAAATAACTACTATAATACTGCCCCCTATGTACAAGAAAATAACTACTATAATACTGCCCCTATATACAAGAATATAACTACTATAATACTGCCCCTATGTACAAGAATATAACTACTATAATACTGCCCCTATATACAAGAATATAACTACTATAATACTGCCCCTATGTACAAGAATATAACTACTATAATACTGCCCCTATATACAAGAATATAACTACTATAATACTGCCCCCTATGTACAAGAATATAACTACCATAATACTGCCCCCTATGTACAAGAATATAACTACTATAATACTGCCCCCTATGTACAAGAATATAACTACTATAATACTGCCCCCTATGTACAAGAATATAACTACTATAATACTGCCCCTATGTACAAGAATCAGAGCATGATTAAGACTCACGTCGAAACGCGTAGCTTTGTGGGGTCCTATTAACATCCATGTATTTTGCTGACCGCCTGTAAACCCCTATTTTTATGGATTAAATAATAAAGATGACTTTTTATACGAGAATTTGGACCGCGCTGGACATTTTTCTTCCTTGATTTCTATATGGCAGCCTAGCCCTCCGTGCGCAGCCCTGGATATACTGCGGATCACAGCAACTCGGTGAGCTGATTTTTTTCTTTCTTCTATGTACAAGAATATAACTACTATAATACTGCTCCCTATGTACAAGAATATAACTACTATAATACTGCTCCTATGTACAAGAATATAACTACTATAATACTGCCCCTATATACAAGAATATAACTACTATAATACTGCTCCTATGTACAAGACTATAACTATTATAATACTGTCCTCTATGTACAAGAATATAACTACTATAATACTGTCCCTATGTACAAGAATATAACTACTATAATACTGTCCCCCTATGTACAAGAATATAACTACTATAATACTGCCCTCTATGTACAAGAATATAACTACTATAATACTGCCCCTATGTACAAGAATATAACTACTATAATACTGCCCTCTATGTACAAGAATATAACTACTATAATACTGCCCCTATGTACAAGAATATAATTACTATAATACTGCCTCCTATGTACAAGAATATAACTACTATAATACTGTCCCCCTATGTACAAGAATATAACTACTATAATACTGCCCTCTATGTACAAGAATATAACTACTATAATACTGCCCCTATGTACAAGAATATAACTACTATAATACTGTCCCCCTATGTACAAGAATATAACTACTATAATACTGCCCTCTATGTACAAGAATATAACTACTATAATACTGCCCCTATGTACAAGAATATAACTACTATAATACTGCCCTCTATGTACAAGAATATAACTACTATAATACTGCCCCTATGTACAAGAATATAACTACTATAATACTGTCCTCTATGTACAAGAATATAACTACTATAATACTGCCCTCTATGTACAAGAATATAACTACTATAATACTGCCCCTATGTACAAGAATATAATTACTATAATACTGCCTCCTATGTACAAGAATATAACTACTATAATACTGCTCCTATGTACAAGAATATAACTACTATAATACTGTCCCTATGTACAAGAATATAACTACTATAATACTGTCCCCCTATGTACAAGAATATAACTACTATAATACTGTCCTCTATGTACAAGAATATAACTACTATAATACTGCCCTCTATGTACAAGAATATAACTACTAGAATACTGCCCCTATGTACAAGAATATAATTACTATAATACTGCCTCCTATGTACAAGAATATAACTACTATAATGCTGTCCTCTATGTACAAGAATATAACTACTATAATACTGCCCTCTATGTACAAGAATATAACTACTAGAATACTGCTCCTATGTACAAGAATATAACTACTATAATACTGTCCCTATGTACAAGAATATAACTACTATAATACTGTCCCCCTATGTACAAGAATATAACTACTATAATACTGTCCTCTATGTACAAGAATATAACTACTATAATACTGTCCTCTATGTACAAGAATATAACTACTATAATACTGTCCTCTATGTACAAGAATATAACTACTATAATACTGCCTCCTATGTACAAGAACATAACTACTATAATACTGCCCTTTATGTACAAGAATATAACTACTATAATACTGTCCTCTATGTACAAGAATATAACTACTATAATACTGCCTCCTATGTACAAGAACATAACTACTATAATACTGCCCTTTATGTACAAGAATATAACTACTATAATACTGTCCCCCTATGTACAAGAATATAACTACTATAATAGTGCCCCTATGTACAAGAATATAACTACTATATTACTGCCCCTATATACAAGAATATAACTACTATATTACTGCCCCTATGTACAAGAATATAACTACTATATTACTGCCCCTATATACAAGAATATAACTACTATATTACTGCCCCTATGTACAAGAATATAACTACTATATTACTGCCCCTATGTACAAGACTATAACTACTATAATACTGCTCAATATGTACAAGAATATAACTACTATAATACTGCCCTAATATACAAGAATATAACTACTATAATACTGCCCCTATGTACAAGAATATAACTGCTATAATGCTGCCGCTGTGTATAAGCACATAGCTTCTTGTAGGGGCAGCAGATTTGCCAGTTTCTATAGTGTGCAATGCCCCCACACTGCCAGTTTAGTAATGGGCCTGACACCCGTGTTTGCTCCTGAGAAGCCCCTTCCTCTTCTGGCCCAGGCTCCTGGCTTGTGGCCATTGTGGGGGCTCAGCAGAACGGCAGCTCTCGGGGGCTCTGCTCATGAAATGAATGTCTGCGTGGGAAGTTACAGTTGGAAGAATAGAAGAAACATTGTCTCCGGATTCTCCACTACACGACTGATCAGTCAATTACAAATCGAAACAATCTTCCCTGTTTCTGATCAGAATTGGGCAGGTTGGCCGTCACCCCGGTGGGTTTAACGACATTTTTTTTTCCTTTTTTCAACATGACTCAGTACAGAAAAATGTCAAAACAAGTGCAAGTATTTTAATTTGATTTGTTTTGGCCGATGGGAACCTGGGAAGAAGGCTGAACTTTTTTTTTTTTTTCGCTTTGGTGATGGAATCCAGACACAGAACAGGCTGCGTTGTGAAGAGTTAGATTACATTAATAACTAATAGTTTAACTCTATGAGAGCCTCCGCTCTCCCGGGAGGAATGTTCCACTCTCACGTTTCGGCCATCCGTCAGTGTACAGTATTCTGGGGCTGCGCCAGCGCAGGTTCATAGAGAGTGGATCTTAACACGCAGGTTCTCGTTCTCCAGCCTTATTATCATGGTCCCCATAAACACTCACTGGGCTCTTCTAATTATCATTAATCCAATTGTATCAGCAGAATACAACCCTCCCTGGGGTAATCTAGCCGAAACTTGTTCATTGCCCCCACCACTCTTTTTCCTTCCCAAATTGTGATCCTTCTTGAAGAGCAGAGTAATCTGGCCATTGTGGATCCTCCTTTATGAGCCATATCTTTTATATCTTCTATAATGGGGCTATGGGGTGAAGATAAGCTGGCCTCTGGTCTTCATTATCCCAATTTCTCTTTCTCTTCTCTAGTTTACTCCTGTAATGTCAGGTGCGCGGCCAAAAATCCTGCGCATGCGCGTTACGTCTGCTGTCTCTCCCCCTGCACTTTTTCGCTCTTCCATGGGCACAGTCTTCAACTTTGATGTGTGCGGGCGACGCGGAGTCACTATAAAGTAGCTCTATCAGGCTCAAGGACATAGTTCTCTCTTGACACTCTCACCTCTCTGACCGCTCCTTCACTGTGTCTTTTGCCGGCTCCTCTTCCCTTATGGTCGGGGTTCCTCAGGGTTCAGTCTCAGGTCCCCTCCTCTTACGGTCAGGGTTCCTCAGGGTTCAGTCTCAGGTCCCCTCCTCTTACGGTCAGGGTTCCTCAGGGTTCAGTCTCAGGTCCCCTCCTCTTACGGTTGGGGTTCCTCAGGGTTCAGTCTCAGGTCCCCTCCTCTTACGGTTGGGGTTCCTCAGGGTTCCGTCTCAGGTCCCCTCCTCTTATGGTTGAGGTTCCTCAGGGTTCAGTCTCAGCTACCCTCTTCTTACGGTCGGGATTCCCCAGGGTTCAGTCTCAGGTTCCCTCCTCTTACAGTCAGGGTTCCTCAGGGTTCAGTCTCAGACCCGTCCTCTTACGGTCGGGGTTCCTCAGGGTTCAGTCTCAGACCCCCTCCTCTTACGGTCGGGATTCCCCAGGGTTCAGTCTCAGGTTCCCTCCTCTTACGGTTGGGGTTCCTCAGGGTTCAGTCTCAGGCACCTCTCCTCTTACTGTCGGGATTCCTCAGGGTTCAGTCTCAGGCCCCCTCCTCTTACGGTCAGGGTTCCTCAGGGTTCAGTCTCAGGTCCCCTCCTCTTACGGTCGGGGTTCCTCAGGGTTCAGTCTCAGGTCCCCTCCTCTTAAGGTTGGGGTTCCTCAGGGTTCAGTCTGAGGTCCCCTCCTCTTACGGTTGGGGTTCCTCAGGGTTCAGTCTTAGGTCCCCTCCTCTTACAGTCGGGATTCCCCAGGGTTCAGCCTCAGGTCCCTTCCTCTTACGGTCGGGGTTCCTCAGGGTTCAGTCTCAGGTCCCCTCCTCTTACAGTCAGGGTTCCTCAGGGTTCAGTCTCAGGTCCCCACCTCTTACGGTCAGGGTTCCGTCTCAGGTCCCCTCCTCTTACGGTTGAGGTTCCTCAGGTTTCAGTCTCAGCTACCCTCTTCTTACGGTCGGGATTCCCCTGGGTTCAGTCTTAGGTTCCCTCCTCTTACGGTCAGGGTTCCTCAGCACTCAGTCTCAGACCCCTCCTCTTACGGTCGGGGTTCCTCAGGGTTCAGTCTCAGGCCCCCTTCTCTTACGGTCGGGATTCCCCAGGGTTCAGTCTCAGGTTCCCTCCTCTTACGGTTGGGGTTCCTCAGGGTTCAGTCTCAGGCACCCCTCCTCTTACGGTCGGGATTCCTCAGGGTTCAGTCTCAGGCCCCCTCCTCTTACGGTCAGGGTTCCTCAGGGTTCAGTCTCAGGTCCCCTCCTCTTAAGGTTGGGGTTCCTCAGGGTTCAGTCTCAGGTCCCCTCCTCTTACAGTCGGGATTCCCCAGGGTTCAGCCTCAGGTCCCTTCCTCTTACGGTCGGGGTTCCTCAGGGTTCAGTCTCAGGTCCCCTCCTCTTATGGTCGGGGTTCCTCAGGGTTCAGTCTTAGGTCCTCTCCTCTTACGGTCGGGGTTCCTCAGAGTTTAGATGAACAAGAAAATATGGTCCTGCACCACCAAAACAATACCTTAACAGGTGCTGTTGAGGAGATAGTCCGCTCAGGTACTCCGGATAGAATGCTGGCAGGGGGTGCTCGTTTTGAAATGAAGGAAACATCTGATGTATAATCCAAAGGAGCAGAAGGAACGGCACTACCCACATCGTAGCCAGAAAGTATTTTTTATTCCAAAAGTGTCCAATTAAAACATGCGGGAGAGGAGCAGAATGCAGGTCCTCTATGGACGACCGCCGTTTTGTGCCTGAATGCGCTTCTACAGGTCCATGAAGGTAGACAGAAACTACCTCCCCCTACAGAGGAGCACCCGGTCCAAGTCCCCGCCAATAAAAACAGAGAGAGAACACAATCTGAGCTGTTTTTATTGGCGCAAAACGGCCGTCGTCGTAGAGCGCCTGCACCCAGCACCTCTCCCGCATGTTTTAATTGCACACTTTTGGAGTAAGAAAGGACTTTCTTCTGGCTACAACGTTGGTAGTGCCGTTCCTTCTGCGCCTTCGGATTATTCCCCAGAGTTCAGTCTCTGGCCCCCTCCTCTTACGTTCGAGGTTCCTCAGGGTTCAGTTTTCGGACCCCTCCTCTTCTCTCTATACACTGCCCCTATTTGACAAACCATCAGTAGATTTGGTTTTCAGCACCATCTCTATGCTGATGACACCCAATTGTACACACCTTCTCCTGACATCACCCCTGCATTACTACACAATATCAGCGATTGTCCAATGTCTCCATCATGTCCTCCCTCAATCTAAAACTGAATATGTCAAAAACTGAACTTCTCTTGTTTTCTCCCGCTACTAATCTTCCTAAACCCAATGTCACCATTTCCGTGTATGGTTCTACCATGACGATCCTGCAGCCGTCCGCTGTCTTGGGATGATGTTTAATTCAGATCTTTCCTTTCACTCTCTATATGATCACTCGCTCGCTCGCTCACGTCATCTCCTCCTCAAAAACATCTCTAGAATTTGACCTTTTCTTACCGTTGACGCTACAAAAACTGTCTCTTATCCATACTCGTCTGGACTATTGCAACTTTCTACTAATCGGTCTCCCTATTCCTAAACTCTCCCCTCTCCAATCCATCCTGGTTGTGTGGTCATCCTCGTGTGCTCCCCGCTCCTGCGACCAACGACGCATTCTGTCCTGGTGTCACAGCCCCCTAGCCTGCCTTCATGATGGCATGTCTACGCACTAGTGCTACCTGCTGAATACAATCCTCACTCGTGGATCAGCTGTGGGGACGTCTGAGCACAATTTATAGGGGAAGCAGCCTCCTGTTGGCTGGTGAGAAGGCGGTTCACATGTTTTTTATTAATGTTATTTTTTATACAGTATAGACCAAAAGTTTGGACACACCTTCTCATCTCTGGAACAACTGTTAAGAGGAGGCTTTGTGCAGCAGGCCTTCATGGTAAAATAGCTGCTAGGAAACCACTGCTAAGGACAAGCAACAAGCAGAAGAGACTTGTTTGGGATAAAGATCACAAGGAATGGACATTAGACCAGTGGAAATCTGTGCTTTGGTCTGAAGAGTCCAAATTTGAGATCTTTGGATCCAACCACCGTGTCTTTGTAGAAAAGGTGAACGGATGGACTCTACATGGCTGGTTCCCACCGTGAAGCATGGAGGAGGAGGTGTGATGGTGTGGGGGGGCTTTGCTGGTGACGCTGTTGGGGATTTATTCAATATTGAAGGCATACAGAACCAGCATGGCTACCACAGCATCTTGCAGCGGCGTGCTATTCCATCCCGTTTGCGTTTAGTTGGACCATCATTTATTTTTCAACAGGACAATGACCCCAAACACACCTCCAGGCTGTGTAAGGGCTATCTGACTAAGAAGGAGAGTGATGGGGTGCTACGCCAGATGACCTGGCCTCCACAGTCACCAGACCTGAACCCAATCGAGATGGTTTGGGGTGAGCTGGACCGCAGAGTGAAGGCAAAAGGGCCAACAAGTGCTAAGCATCTCTGGGAACTCCTTCAAGACTGTTGGAAAACCATTTCCGGTGACTACCTCTTGAAGCTCATCAAGAGAATGCCAAGAGTGTGCAAAGCAGTAATCAAAGCAAAAGAACCTAGAATAGAAGACATATTTTCAGTTGTTTCACACTTTTTTGTTAAGTATTTCATTCCACATGTGTTAATTCATAGTTTTGATGCCTTCAATGTGAATCTACAATTTTCAGAGTCATGAAAATAAAGAAAACTCTTTGAATGAGGAGGTGTGTCCAAACTTTTGGTCTATACTGTATATTTTTCCACCCTTTGTTATGACTTTGATATGAATGTCAGATTGGAGAAAAGTGATGAGATTGCTCGCGTGTCTGACCGTGCTGAACGGACATGGGTCTGATTCCCAGTGAAAACACCGTGCGCTCATGTCTCCGCTGCAAGCTCCAGCCGTATCTGCAGCCTCTGATCTCCGGATTCGGAGAGGTGCCAAGACAAATTGTTCACCCCTCATTAGCAGGTTGGTTCTTGTCCTTGTGAGATGTAGGCTGCGTTCTGCATGGGAATCGCAGACTCCTGCACGGGGATGGCATTTTACCAGACATATACTGATATATTACTCAGAGCTAATGAGGTGCCAACATACATCATTACACGGGCTGATGGTGCAATTTATTTTTAAAGGGGCGTTCAGCCAAAAGCCATTATTTATTTACTTTTCATTGACAGGTGAAGACTATCCAGGACTCTCTGTTATCTGCCATTTCAGCCTCAGGGGGAGGGCTGGCTGGATTGTTTTCTTATGGGATGAGTGACATAAAGTATAAACCCCCCTGTGATCAGTCCTGCATCGCTCGCTTACATCACAAGGTCAAATGTATGATGTCACTTGTGCGGTGACTACACTGGATGGACCCTGCGTCTCCAGCCCTCCATGGGATCTCTGTCCCCTCCAGCCCTCCATGAGATCTCTGTCCCCTCCACTCTTCCATGGGATCTGTGTCCCCTCCACTCCTCCATGGGATCTCTGTCCCCTCCAGCCCTCCATGGGATCTCTGTTCCCACCACTCCTCCATGGGATCTCTGTCCCCTCCACTCCTCCATGGGATCTCTGTCCCCTCCAGCCCTCCATGGGATCTCTGTCCCCACCACTCCTCCATGGGATCTCTGTCTCCACCACTCCTCCATGGGATCTCTGTCCCCTCCAGCCCTCCATGGGATCTCTGTTCCCACCACTCCTCCATGGGATCTCTGTCCCCTCCACTCCTCCATGGGATCTCTGTCCCCTCCAGCCCTCCATGGGATCTCTGTCCCCACCACTCCTCCATGGGATCTCTGTCTCCACCACTCCTCCATGGGATCTCTGTCCCCTCCAGCCCTCCATGGGATCTCTGTCCCCTCCAGCCCTCCATGGGATCTCTGTCCCCTCCAGCCCTCCATGGGATCTCTGTCCCCACCACTCCTCCATGGGATCTCTGTCTCCACCACTCCTCCATGGGATCTCTGTCCCCTCCAGCCCTCCATGGAATCTCTGTCCCCTCCAGCCCTCCATGGGATCTCTGTTCCCACCACTCCTCCATGGGATCTCTGTCCCCTCCACTCCTCCATGGGATCTCTGTCCCCTCCAGCCCTCCATGGGATCTCTGTCCCCTCCAGCCCTCCATGGGATCTCTGTCCCCACCACTCCTCCATGGGATCTCTGTCTCCACCACTCCTCCATGGGATCTCTGTCCCCTCCAGCCCTCCATGGAATCTCTGTCCCCTCCAGCCCTCCATGGGATCTCTGTTCCCACCACTCCTCCATGGGATCTCTGTCCCCTCCACTCCTCCATGGGATCTCTGTCCCCTCCAGCCCTCCATGGGATCTCTGTCCCCACCACTCCTCCATGGGATCTCTGTCCCCTCCAGCCCTCCATGGGGTCTCTGTCCCCTCCAGCCCTCCATGGGATCTCTGTTCCCACCACTCCTCCCCTAATCATTTTTTCCATGTGGTCTTACAAGAGACATAGTGAACAGCCTGGAAGACGTTAGATGTTCCGCAGCTCATCCAGGGTCTGACCGGTCACATGGAACAAAGGGCTGATTCATGCCCATAGAAAACCACTGCAAGGACCTTGGTTTGGCTACTGAGTGAGGGTCTCACAGAGACTGGGCCCTGTTCATACATGGTATGGTAGTAGGATGCGGCGTTCACTGTAACCTACGGCTCCGTACACATTAGCTGTATATGTGTAACAATCCCAGGGACGTTTCACCGGCTGCCTGCATTAATTTTATGCCTAACCTGTCTATAATGCCTTGATTGCCAACGTATCAGGGATAGTTTGTTGTCAGCCGTGTCCTGGCCGGTCATCTCCAGCTGTAGTGCCAGGTTCACCAAAAAGAGAGTCCTTGTGCCTGGCGTCGGCTCCTCAGGAGCTGAGCCTGCCCGTCTCCTCTGCTGTCTGTAATCCTTTCATTCTTCTCTACGGGGCTTTTTCTGAGTTCTCCACTGCTCATTACTAGATCGAGCATCGGGGGCTTGGGACGACTCCAGTACCCCGTATAATGGAAGTCTTTGGGACGACTCCAGTACCCCGTATAATGGAGGTCTTTGGGACGACTCCAGTACCTCGTATAATGGAAGTCATTGGGGCGACTCCAGTACCCCGTATAGTGGAAGTCATTGGGACAACTCCAGTACCCCGTATAGTGGAAGCCATTGGGACAACTCCAGTACCCCGTATAGCGGAAGTCATTGGGACAACTCCAGTACCCCGTATAGTGGAAGTCATTGGGACAACTCCAGTACCCCGTATAGTGGAAGTCATTGGAACAACTCCAGTACCCCATATAGTGGAAGTCATTGGGACGACTCCAGTACCCCGTATAATAGAAGTCATTGGGACAACTCCAGTACCTGTATAATGGAAGTCATTGGGACGACTCCAGTACCCCGTATAATGGAAGTCATTAGAATGACTCCAGTACCTGTATAGTGGAAGTCATTGGGACGACTCCAGTACCCCGTATAATGGAAGTCATTGGGACGACTCCAGTACCTGTATAGTGGAGGTCATTGGGACGACTCCAGTACCTGTATAATGGAAGTCATTGGGACGACTTCAGTACCCCGTATAATGGAAGTCATTGGGATGACTCCAGTACCCCGTATAGTGGAGGTCATTGGGACGACTCCAGTACCTGTATAATGGAAGTCATTGGGACGACTCCAGTACCCCGTATAGTGGAAGTCATTGGGGCGACTCCAGTACCCGTATAATGGAAGTCATTGGGGCGACTCCAGTACCCCGTATAGTGGAAGTCATTGGGGCGACTCCAGTACCCCGTATAGTGGAAGTCATTGGGGCGACTGCAGTACCTGTATAGTGGAGGTCATTGGGACGACTCCAGTACCTGTATAATGGAAGTCATAGGGACGACTCCAGTACCCCGTATAGGGGAAGTCATTGGGACGACTCCAGTACCCGTATAATGGAAGTCATAGGGACGACTCCAGTACCCCGTATAGTGGAAGTCATTGGGACGACTCCAGTACCCCGTATAATGGAAGTCATTGGGGCGACTCCAGTACCCCATATAGTGGAAGTCATTGGGGCGACTCCAGTACCCCGTATAGTGGAAGTCATTGGGGCGACTCCAGTACCCCGTATAGTGGAAGTCATTGGGGCGACTCCAGTACCCCGTATAGTGGAAGTCATTGGGGCAACTCCAGTACACCGTATAGTGGAAGTCATAGGGACGACTCCAGTACCCCGTATAGTGGAAGTCATTCGGACGACTCCAGTACCTGTATAGTGGAAGTCATTGGGACGACTCCAGTACCCCGTATAGTGGAAGTCATTGGGACGACTCCAGTACCCGTATAGTGGAAGTCATTGGGACGACTCCAGTACCCCGTATAGTGGAAGTCATTGGGACGACTCCAGTACCCCGTATAGCGGAAGTCATTGGGGCGACTCCAGTACCCGTATAGTGGAAGTCATTGGGACGACTCCAGTACCCCGTATAGTGGAAGTCATTCGGACGACTCCAGTACCTGTATAGTGGAAGTCATTGGGACGACTCCAGTACCCCGTATAGTGGACGTCATTGGGACGACTCCAGTACCCGTATAGTGGAAGTCATTGGGACGACTCCAGTACCCCGTATAGTGGACGTCATTGGGACGACTGCAGTACCCGTAAAGTGGAAGTCATTGGGGCGACTCCAGTACCCCGTATAGCGGAAGTCATTGGGGCGACTCCAGTCCCCCATATAGCGGAAGTCATTGGGGCGACTCCAGTACCCCGTATAGCGGAAGTCATTGGGGCGATTGGGGCGACTCCAGTACCCCATATAGGGGAAGTCATTGGGATGACTCCAGTACCCCGTATAGTGGAAGTCATTGGGACGACTCCAGTACCCCGTATAATGGAAGTCATTTGGATGACTCCAGTACCCCGTATAGTGGAAGTCATTGGGACAACTCCAGTACCCGTATAGTGGAAGTCATTGGGGCGACTCCAGTACCCGTATAGTGGAAGTCATTGGGACGACTCCAGTACCCGTATAGTGGAAGTCATTGGGATGACTCCAGTACCCCGTATAGTGGAAGTCATTGGGATGACTCCAGTACCCCGTATAGTGGAAGTCATTGGGATGACTCCAGTACCCCGTATAGGGGAAGTCATTGGGATGACTCCAGTACCCCGTATAGTGATAGTCATTGGGATGACTCCAGTACCCCGTATAGGGGAAGTCATTGGGATGACTCCAGTACCCCGTATAGTGGAAGTCATTGGGATGACTCCAGTACCCCGTATAGTGGAAGTCATTGGGATGACTCCAGTACCCCGTATAGTGGAAGTCATTGGGATGACTCCAGTACCCCGTATAGTGGAAGTCATTGGGATGACTCCAGTACCCCGTGTAGGGGAAGTCATTGGGATGACTCCAGTACCCCGTATAGTGGAAGTCATTGGGACGACTCCAGTACCCCGTATAGTGGAAGTCATTGGGACGACTCCAGTACCCCGTATAATGGAAGTCATTGGGACGACTCCAGTACCCCGTATAGTGGAAGTCATTGGGACGACTCCAGTACCCCATATAGTGGAAGTCATTGGGATGACTCCAGTACCCCGTATAGTGGAAGTCATTGGGATGACTCCAGTACCCCGTATAGTGGAAGTCATTGGGATGACTCCAGTACCCCGTATAGGGGAAGTCATTGGGATGACTCCAGTACCCCGTATAGTGGAAGTCATTGGGACGACTCCAGTACCCGTATAGTGGAAGTCATTGGGACGACTCCAGTACCCCGTATAGTGGAAGTCATTGGGACGACTCCAGTACCCCGTATAGTGGAAGTCATGGGGACGACTCCAGTACCCCGTATAGTGAAAGTCATTGGGACGACTCCAGTACCCGTATAGTGGAAGTCATTGGGGCGACTAGTAGAAGTCATTGGGACGATTCCAGTACCCGTAAAGTGGAAGTCATTGGGACGACTCCAGTACCCCGTATAGCGGAAGTCATTGGGGCGACTCCAGTACCCGTATAGTGGAAGTCATTGGGACGACTCCAGTACCCCGTATAGTGGAAGTCATTCGGACGACTCCAGTACCTGTATAGTGGAAGTCATTGGGACGACTCCAGTACCCCGTATAGTGGACGTCATTGGGACGACTCCAGTACCCGTATAGTGGAAGTCATTGGGACGACTCCAGTACCCCGTATAGTGGACGTCATTGGGACGACTCCAGTACCCGTAAAGTGGAAGTCATTGGGGCGACTCCAGTACCCCGTATAGCGGAAGTCATTGGGGCGACTCCAGTCCCCCATATAGCGGAAGTCATTGGGGCGACTTCAGTACCCCGTATAGCGGAAGTCATTGGGGCGATTGGGGCGACTCCAGTACCCCATATAGGGGAAGTCATTGGGATGACTCCAGTACCCCGTATAGTGGAAGTCATTGGGACGACTCCAGTACCCCGTATAATGGAAGTCATTTGGATGACTCCAGTACCCCGTATAGTGGAAGTCATTGGGACAACTCCAGTACCCGTATAGTGGAAGTCATTGGGGCGACTCCAGTACCCGTATAGTGGAAGTCATTGGGACGACTCCAGTACCCGTATAGTGGAAGTCATTGGGATGACTCCAGTACCCCGTATAGTGGAAGTCATTGGGATGACTCCAGTACCCCGTATAGTGGAAGTCATTGGGATGACTCCAGTACCCCGTATAGGGGAAGTCATTGGGATGACTCCAGTACCCCGTATAGTGGAAGTCATTGGGATGACTCCAGTACCCCGTATAGGGGAAGTCATTGGGATGACTCCAGTACCCCGTATAGTGGAAGTCATTGGGATGACTCCAGTACCCCGTATAGGGGAAGTCATTGGGATGACTCCAGTACCCCGTATAGTGGAAGTCATTGGGATGACTCCAGTACCCCGTATAGTGGAAGTCATTGGGATGACTCCAGTACCCCGTGTAGGGGAAGTCTTTGGGATGACTCCAGTACCCCGTATAGTGGAAGTCATTGGGACGACTCCAGTACCCCGTATAGTGGAAGTCATTGGGTACGACTCCAGTACCCCGTATAATGGAAGTCATTGGGACGACTCCAGTACCCCGTATAGTGGAAGTCATTGGGACGACTCCAGTACCCCATATAGTGGAAGTCATTGGGATGACTCCAGTACCCCGTATAGTGGAAGTCATTGGGATGACTCCAGTACCCCGTATAGTGGAAGTCATTGGGATGACTCCAGTACCCCGTATAGGGGAAGTCATTGGGATGACTCCAGTACCCCGTATAGTGGAAGTCATTGGGACGACTCCAGTACCCCGTATAATGGAAGTCATTTGGATGACTCCAGTACCCCGTATAGTGGAAGTCATTGGGACAACTCCAGTACCCGTATAGTGGAAGTCATTGGGGCGACTCCAGTACCCGTATAGTGGAAGTCATTGGGACGACTCCAGTACCCCGTTTAGTGGAAGTCATTGGGACAACTCCAGTACCCGTATAGTGGAAGTCATTGGGGCGACTCCAGTACCCCGTATAGTGGAAGTCATTGGGGCGACTCCAGTACCCCGTATAGTGGAAGTCATTGGGGCGACTCCAGTACCCCGTATAGTGGAAGTCATTGGGGCGACTCCAGTACCCCGTATAGTGGAAGTCATTGGGACAACTCCAGTACCCGTATAGTGGAAGTCATTGGGGCGACTCCAGTACCCCGTATAGGGGAAGTCATTGGGGCGACTCCAGTACCCCGTATAGTGGAAGTCATTGGGGCGACTCCAGTACCCGTATAGTGGAAGTCATTGGGATGACTCCAGTACCCCGTATAGTGGAAGTCATTGGGATGACTCCAGTACCCCGTATAGTGGAAGTCATTGGGATGACTCCAGTACCCCGTATAGGGGAAGTCATTGGGATGACTCCAGTATCCCGTATAGTGGAAGTCATTGGGATGACTCCAGTACCCCGTATAGGGGAAGTCATTGGGATGACTCCAGTACCCCTTATAGTGGAAGTCATTGGGACGACTCCAGTACCCCGTATAGTGGAAGTCATTGGGACGACTCCAGTACCCCGTATAATGGAAGTCATTGGGACGACTCCAGTACCCCGTATAGTGGAAGTCATTGGGACGACTCCAGTACCCCATATAGTGGAAGTCATTGGGATGACTCCAGTACCCCGTATAGTGGAAGTCATTGGGATGACTCCAGTACCCCGTATAGTGGAAGTCATTGGGATGACTCCAGTACCCCGTATAGTGGAAGTCATTGGGATGACTCCAGTACCCCATATAGTGGAAGTCATTGGGATGACTCCAGTACCCCGTATAGTGGAAGTCATTGGGATGACTCCAGTACCCCGTATAGTGGAAGTCATTGGGATGACTCCAGTACCCCGTATAGTGGAAGTCATTGGGATGACTCCAGTACCCCATATAGGGGAAGTCATTGGGATGACTCCAGTACCCCGTATAGGGGAAGTCATTGGGATGACTCCAGTACCCCGTATAGTGGAAGTCATTGGGACGACTCTAGTACCCCGTATAGCGGAAGTCATTGGGACGACTCCAGTACCCCGTATAGGGGAAGTCATTGGGACGACTCCAGTACCCCGTATAATGGAAGTCATTGGGACGACTCCAGTACCCCGTATAGTGGAAGTCATTGGGACGACTCCAGTGGATTTCAACTCAGATTAGTCTTTTTTTATATAAATAGCTGAAATGACTTGGGTTTATAAGGACACAAATCACTCGTTACGGTACTTTTTATCAAGTTTGCGTCCCATATTGGTGATCCTGCAGCTTGTGACCTGGTGGAATCTGTTCCAAAGTAGGGACCGTCCTATCAAAAGGATGCAAAAAACCCCCCAAAAAACGCTCAGGAAAAAGTCTCCAACATTGCTCAAAAATCACTGAAGACACTAAAGACTCCTTTCCTTCGATTCCGAAGCGGTTTCCACTAGACATGTTGTGTTTATTTCTTGCTGTAAGAAGACTTCTTGTGCACGGAGCCCTGCGGGGAGGGGATGAGCTCCGCATTACTGTGAGCAGGACGCAGGGTGCAGCACACCTTCTCCGTACAGCAGGCTGCATCCCGCCACATAAATCCCGCTATAGTTTCTTACATTCTTCTTATCACTCCTCAGATGTTCACTAGTTTGTCTTTTCTGATCTTCTGCATACATTTGCTGTTTTGTATCTCATGACTGTTGGATCTTTTACATTGTATCGTTTTGTACAGTGGATCTGTCACGTTGCTGATATTTTATCAGTTGGGGTCTGTTCACACGATGGTTTCAGTATACATTTACCGATTACCACTGAAAACCTCCAACATAAAACCTGTCCATAGGGCTCAACAGTGCACCCTCCCGCCCTCCATCTGGTGCTATAAAGAATCCTGCCCCAAGAAGTAAATCTATAGAAAGAACCTCTGATATTCCGTAAAAAAGAGGAGCTTTTCTCAGAAGCAAGTAACGTGGTGTGAACAGGGCTCTGTATCAGTTACACCCGGTCATGGCCGGCTCCGGTGATGGAGGTGTGTGGACCGCACTGCGTATTTATCAGCCGCAGCTGTCAGCGGAGTCGCACGGGCTGTCAGTCTCGCTGTCCTGCATTGGTCATTGGAGGCTGCCTTGTGATGGGCAGACGTCATTGTGGGCAGACGGGCATTGTCACTTTGTACTCGGCAGTGTAAGGCTATGTTCACATATCCGTTGTTTTGCATCAGTCACAATCCGTTGAGATGCAATGGATGCGTTGCAGATAGTGGCACAACTGATGTGACTGATGCTGCAAAACAAAGATCCGTTTTTTTTTAATGTTTTACCGGCGGCTTTTGTGAGCAATCAGCTGATCGCAGAAAAGCCGGGCGATCAGCTCATTGCTCACAAAAGCCGACGCCAGGGCGATCAAATGATTCCTAACAAAAGCCTGCGGCCGGGCGATCAACTGATCGTTCACAGCCGGCGGCCGAGCGATCAGCTGATCGCCCGGCGCCGGCTTTTGTGAGCAATCAGCTGATCGCCCGGCACCATCTTTTGTGAGCAATCAGCTGATCGCCCGGCGCCAGCTTTTGTGAGCAATCAGCTGATCGCCCGGCGCCGTCTTTTGTGAGCAATCAGCTGATCGCCCGGCGCCATCTTTTGTGAGCAATCAGCTGATCGCCCGGCGCCGTCTTTTGTGAGCAATCAGCTGATCGCCCGGCGCCGTCTTTTGTGAGCAATCAGCTGATCGCCCGGCGCCGTCTTTTGTGAGCAATCAGCTGATCGCCCGGCGCCGTCTTTTGTGAGCAATCAGCTGATCGCCCGGCGCCGTCTTTTGTGAGCAATCAGCTGATCGCCCGGCGACAGCTTTTGTGAGCAATCAGCTGATCGCCCGGCGCCTGATTTTCTGAGCAATCAGCTGATCGCCCGGGCGCTGGCTTTTGTGAGCAATCAGCTGATCACCCAGCGGCTGACTTTTCTGAGCAATCAGCGCTCAGAAAAGCCGGCCGCCTGGTGATCAGCTGATTGCTCACAAAAGCCGCCGCCGGGTGATCAGCTGATTGCTCACAAAAGCCAGCGCCCGGGCGATCAGCTAATCGTTCAGGCCGCTGGAACTGGATTTACAGTGGATCATGTTTTTTTACTGTGCGCATGCTCACAGTAAAAAAAAGATCCGCTGCACACAAAAAACGTTAAATTCAGCGTTGCTGCCGCCTGACGATCAGTCAGTAAACAACTGATCGTCACGCGGTGGATGCAACGCAGGGCAAGTCACAATCCATCGCTAATAGAAGTCTATGGGGAAAAAACGGATTCCTGCAAAATATTTTGCATGATACCGTAATTCCTCAAGGAGACGGATTGTGACTGATTCAAAACAACGGAAGTGTGAACATAGCCTTCATCTCTCCATGTCGGGGTGCAGAGCTCACAATAAGCCACAGATCCCTTTCTAACCTCTTTCACACATCAGTTTTTTGCAATCAGGCATAATAAAAAAAATCTGCTCCGTCTCATTTTTTCCCTGCCCCTCGGCTGGACTCCATCAGTGAGTTATCCCTTATCCTATGGTTGGGGGATAATTTTAGATTTTGGAAATAACCCTTTAATTAAACACCACTTTTTGTCTCTATGAACACAAGTCAATGAGATTAAAGCTGCGTTCACATTGGTGTCAGCGGCTCCGCTCTTACGCTGCGCACATCGTCCGTACGTGACGTCAGTGGAGTCAGCCGCCGTCATTGGTGTCAGCGGTTCCGCTCTTACGCTGCGCACATCGGCCGTACGTGACGTCAGTGGAGTCAGCCGCCGTCATTGGTGTCAGCGGCTCCGCTCTTACGCTGCGCACATCTGCCGTACGTGACGTCAGTGGAGTCAGCCGCCGTCATTGGTGTCAGCGGCTCCGCTCTTACGCTGCGCACATCGGCCGTACGTGACGTCAGTGGAGTCGGTCGCCGTCATTTGTGTCAGCGGCTCCGCTCTTATGCTGCGCACATCGGCCGTACGTGACGTCAGTGGAGTCAGCCGCCATCATTGGTGTCAGCGGCTCCGCTCTTACGCTGCGCACATCGGCCGTACGTGACGTCAGTGGAGTCGGCCGCCGTCATTTGTGTCAGCGGCTCCGCTCTTACGCTTCGCACATCGGCTGTACGTGACGTCAGTGGAGTCAGCCGCCGTCATTGGTGTCAGCGGCTCCGCTCTTACGCTGCGCACATCGGTCGTACATGACGTCAGTGGAGTCGGCCGCCGTCATTGGTGTCAGCGGCTCCGCTCTTACGCTGCGCACATCGGCCGTACGTGACGTCAGTGGAGTCGGCCGCCGTCATTTGTGTCAGCGGCTCCGCTCTTACGCTGCGCACATCGGCCGTACGTGACATCATTGGTGTCAGCGGCTCCGCTCTTACGCTGTGCACATCGGCCGTACGTGACGTCAGTCGGCCGCCGTCACAATCCATCGTTCATCCCCCCCCTTTTCTCCCCTTCTGTTTTCCTCTTTTCGTTTCTTCCGCCCCCACCGGAGGCTTCTTGCTGATTCACTCCCTTCCTATTCGTCCTCCTGAGGAATATTGCAGGATTTACATTTTCTTTAATATGCAGACACATCCTTTGGTTTGTTTTTTCGTGTCCCCCCACCTCTGCCTCTGACATGTGTGTGTATATATATATATATATATATATATATATATATATATATATATCCCCTTCCATAAAGTGCACACGTCAGCGACCTCCACGGACTGAACTTGGGGGAAATGTGATCGTTTCTGCAGACTCCTGTCTGTTCCCAGCGCTCAAAACATAATATTAAGCGAGAACACAATAAGTCTGCGTTCCCCTTACATCAGCAGAACGCGGAGGATTGGAAAATGGTAATATTGTGTTAGCAGCAGTGAAATCTAAACTATCATTCATCTCCTTCAGAAACATTCTGTGGTCTCCTGGTGAATGGCGCCTGCATCTGTTTTCCATTTAACCTTGGTTACTGGCGTGTTCCCGGACCCCAGGTCATTCCCCTTCCGAGCGCCATGTCTTCTGACAATCGGAATGAATACCATTACTTATACATGCGTGTTTAGGTGATCAGAGACGGATTCCGGGCACGGCCTCCGCTCATACATGGAAAGCCGACACTTTCCCATAACAGTCTGTCTTCTGCAGGTTCCCCCCAAAATCAGCAGATTCTAATCTTTCACAAATACTTTCCACAGGGCTGTCCTCATGATAGGTCAATGAGCAGCTCAGCAGACAGTATCACACAGGCTGGGATTAGATACACAGCTCAGCAGACAGTATCATACAGGATAGGATTAGATACACACCTCAGCACAGTATCACACAGGATGGGATTAGATACACAGCTCGGCAGACAGTATCACACAGGCTGGGATTAGATACATGGCTCAGCAGACAGTATCACACAGGATAGGATTAGATACACAGCTCAGCAGACAGTATCACACAGGATAGGATTAGATACACAGCTCAGCAGACAGTATCACACAGGAGAGGATTAGATATACAGCTCAGCAGACAGTATCACACAGGCTGGGATTAGATACACAGCTCAGCAGACAGTATCATACAGGATAGGATTAGATACACACCTCAGCACAGTATCACACAGGATGGGATTAGATACACAGCTCGGCAGACAGTATCACACAGGCTGGGATTAGATACATGGCTCAGCAGACAGTATCACACAGGATAGGATTAGATACACAGCTCAGCAGACAGTATCACACATGATAGGATTAGATACATGGCTCAGCAGACAGTATCACACTGGATAAGATTAGATACAGCTCAGCAGACAGTATCACAGGATGGGATTAGATACATGGCTCAGCAGACGGTATCACACAGGAGAGGATTAGGTACAGCTCAGCAGACAGTATCACACACGAGAGGATTAGATACACAGCTCAGCAGACAGTATCACACAGGAAAGGATTAGATACACAGCTCAGCAGACAGTATCACACAGGAGAGGCTTAGATACACAGCTCAGCAGACAGTATCACACAGGAGAGGATTAGGTACAGCTCAGCAGACAGTATCACACAGGAGAGGATTAGGTACAGCTCAGCAGACAGTATCACACAGGAGAGGATTAGGTACAGCTCAGCAGACAGTATCACACAGGAGAGGATTAGATACACAGCTCAGCAGACAGTATCACACAGGAGAGGATTAGATACACAGCTCAGCAGACAGTATCACACAGGAGAGGATTAGGTACAGCTCAGCAGACAGTATCACACAGGAGAGGATTAGATACACAGCTCAGCAGACAGTATCACACAGGAAAGGATTAGATACACAGCTCAGCAGACAGTATCACACAGGAGAGGATTAGGTACAGCTCAGCAGACAGTATCACACAGGAGAGGATTAGATACACAGATCAGCAGACAGTATCACACAGGAGAGGATTAGATACACAGCTCAGCAGACAGTATCACACAGGAGAGGATTAGATACACAGCTCAGCAGACAGTATCACACAGGAGAGGATTAGGTACAGCTCAGCAGACAGTATCACACAGGAGAGGATTAGATACACAGCTCAGCAGACAGTATCACACAGGATAATGGAAAGGTGAATCCATATATTTATATGTTCTGGATCACTGTCATAAATGGAAACAGTCAGCAATGGCTGGATGTGAGCTTATAACATGGATCAGACTGTATAGAGGATCCTTACAATCACTGACTGCAAGTGAAGATTTGGGAAATGATAAATGAATGTCAGAATCTTTGCTCTTGATAGTGATTACAGTTTACGTCCTTTAGAAGTAGACACCGTTTCCTCTCGGGACAGTAGCATTTTATTTGGCCGTGGTACATTCTTTTTATACAGGGGTCGGAGTGTTTCCGGTTACTGTTGGGCTCAGTGACGTTCTCCCTCCTGTGTCTCTGGTATGGTCCGGCTGTCCCCGGCATTGCTGGGACAGTTGTGACAGCTCTGACATTATTCTGGAAGGCCGAGGTCCTCTAGAGAATCATTGCTTTCCCTCCATGCGCTGCTGTCACATCAGACCCTGATTCATTCCCGGGCATCCGGCCTAATTGTCCTCTCATTCTGGCCTTAGTTTGTTTAATCAACAATTGGGAGAGACCCTCAGGGCGTGGCCCCCTCCCCGGCCGGTCCCCTGAATTTTCCTCCAGTTCTGGCTTATAACTTTTTGCTTTTTGTTTTGTGGAGTGAAGATTTATCATCATGATATGGACAAGCAGAGGCCTCTTCAGTATGGGGTCACGTCTGCCATATGTATATACTATACAGAGCATCTGAGGAAAGCAGAGGCCTCTTCAGTATGGGGTCACGTCTGCCATATGTATATACTATACAGAGCATCTGAGGAAAGCAGAGGCCTCTTCAGTATGGGGTCACGTCTGCCATATGTATATACTATACAGAGCATCTGAGGAAAGCAGAGGCCTCTTCAGTATGGGGTCACGTCTGCCATATGTATATACTATACAGAGCATCTGAGGAAAGCAGAGGCCTCTTCAGTATGGGGTCACGTCTGCCATATGTATACTATACAGAGCATCTGAGGAAAGCAGAGGCCTCTTCAGTATGGGGTCACGTCTGCCATATGTATACTATACAGAGCATCTGAGGAAAGCAGAGGCCTCTTCAGTATGGGGTCACGTCTGCCATATGTATATACTATACAGAGCATCTGAGGAAAGCAGAGGCCTCTTCAGTATGGGGTCACGTCTGCCATATGTATACTATACAGAGCATCTGAGGAAAGCCGAGGCCTCTTCAGTATGGGGTCACGTCTGCCATATGTATATACTGTACAGAGCATCTGAGGAAAGCAGAGGCCTCTTCAGTATGGGGCCACATCTGCCATATGTATATACTGTACAGAGCATCTGAGGAAAGCAGAGGCCTCTTCAGTATGGGGTCACGTCTGCCATATGTATATACTGTACAGAGCATCTGAGGAAAGCAGAGGCCTCTTCAGTATGGGGTCACGTCTGCCATATGTATATACTGTACAGAGCATCTGAGGAAAGCAGAGGCCTCTTCAGTATGGGGTCACATCTGCCATATGTATACTATACAGAGCATCTGAGGAAAGCCGAGGCCTCTTCAGTATGGGGTCACATCTGCCATATGTATACTATACAGAGCATCTGAGGAAAGCCGAGGCCTCTTCAGTATGGGGTCACATCTGCCATATGTATACTATACAGAGCATCTGAGGAAAGCCGAGGCCTCTTCAGTATGGAGTCACGTCTGCCATATGTATACTATACAGAGCATCTGAGGAAAGCAGAGGCCTCTTCAGTATGCGGTCACGTCTGCCATATGTATATACTGTACAGAGCATCTGAGGAAAGCAGAGGCCTCTTCAGTATGGGGCCACATCTGCCATATGTATATACTGTACAGAGCATCTGAGGAAAGCAGAGGCCTCTTCAGTATGGGGTCACGTCTGCCATATGTATATACTGTACAGAGCATCTGAGGAAAGCAGAGGCCTCTTCAGTATGGGGTCACGTCTGCCATATGTATATACTGTACAGAGCATCTGAGGAAAGCAGAGGCCTCTTCAGTATGGGGTCACATCTGCCATATGTATACTATACAGAGCATCTGAGGAAAGCCGAGGCCTCTTCAGTATGGGGTCACATCTGCCATATGTATACTATACAGAGCATCTGAGGAAAGCCGAGGCCTCTTCAGTATGGGGTCACATCTGCCATATGTATACTATACAGAGCATCTGAGGAAAGCCGAGGCCTCTTCAGTATGGAGTCACGTCTGCCATATGTATACTATACAGAGCATCTGAGGAAAGCAGAGGCCTCTTCAGTATGCGGTCACGTCTGCCATATGTATACTATACAGAGCATCTGAGGAAAGCAGAGGCCTCTTCAGTATGGGGTCACATCTGCCATATGTATACTATACAGAGCATCTGAGGAAAGCCGAGGCCTCTTCAGTATGGAGTCACGTCTGCCATATGTATACTATACAGAGCATCTGAGGAAAGCAGAGGCCTCTTCAGTATGCGGTCACGTCTGCCATATGTATATAGTGTACAGAGCATCTGAGGAAAGCAGAGGCCTCTTCAGTATGGGGTCACATCTGCCATATGTATATACTGTACAGAGCATCTGAGGAAAGCCGAGAAGAGGGGATACTGCACATGGGGCATCCTCTCCTTCTTCCTCCTAGATCTCACTTTCCTCTCTTCCTCGTTTCTTTTTCCATGTTCTTTCTCTATTGTCTTTATTTTTAGTTGCGTTCTTTATCATCTCTTTAGGCTTCTCTGTCTTTTGTCTTATTTCTTTTTCAATTTCTTTCTTTCATTTTCATCTTTTTTAATAATTATTTTCTTCAACTTTTCTTTCTTTCCTCGCTTTTCTTCACCTACTTCACCTTTCTCTTCTCTTCTATTTCCACCCTCTCTGTTTTATTTTGCTTTGCACTGTGCTCACTCGTCTTATTCCTCTCCTTCGTTTTCTACTTCTTCCATTTTTGCTGCTTTTTTTTTTCCTCTTCTCCCTTTTTCTACTTCTCCCATTTTTTCTGATTATTTTTATTCCTCTCCCTCTCCTCCGTTTCTACTTCTCCCATTTTTGCTGCTTGTTTTTTTCCTCTTCTCCCTTTTTCTACTTCTCTCATTTTTTCTGATTATTTTTATTCCTCTTCCTCTCCTCCGTTTCTACTTCTCCCGTTTTTTCTGATTATTTTTATTCCTCTCCCTCTCCTCCGTTTCTACTTCTCCCGTTTTTACTGGGTTTTTTTTTCTTCCTCTCCCTCTCCTCCGTTTCTACTTCTCCCATTATGCCTGCTTGTTTTTTTCCTCTCCTCCCTTTTTCTACTTCTCCCTTCCTTTCTTTTCTTTTGTTTATTTTTTATTTATTTATTGTACTCACTTATCTAGCGCTATTAATTCCACAGCACTTTGCATTCATCATCACCACTGTCCCCATTGGGGCTCACAATCTACATTTCCTATCTGTATGTCTTTGGCGTGTGGGAGGAAACCAGAGACCCTGGAGGAAACCCACCCAAATACAGGGAGAACATAGAAGCTCTGTACAGATCTTCTCCTTCATGTGATTTAAACCTAGGACCCTAGTGCTGCAAAGCAACAGTGCTAACCACTGAGCCACCATGCTGCCCTATATATAGTACAGTGCTAACCACTGAGCCAGGGTGCTGCCCTATATATAGTACAGTGCTAACGACTGAGCTTCTGTGCTGCTCTATATATAATACAGTGCTAACCACTGAGCCACGGTGCTGCCCTATACTGTATATAATACAGTGCTAACCACTGAGCTACGGTGCTGCCCTATATACAGTACAGTGCTGACCACTGAGCCCCCGTGCTGCCCTATATACAGTACAGTGCTGACAACTGAGCCCCCCTGCTGCCCTATATACAGTACAGTGCTGACAACTGAGCCACCGTGCTGCCCTATATACAGTACAGTGCTGACAACTGAGCCCCCTTGCTGCCCTATATGCAGTACAGTGCTGACCACTGAGCCCCCGTGCTGCCCTATATACAGTACACTGATAACTGAGCCCCCGTGCTGCCTTATATACAGTACAGTGCTGACAACTGAGCCACCATGCTGCCCTATATACACTATAATGCTGACCACTGAGCCCCCGTCCTGCCCTATATACAGTACAGTGCTGACCACTGAGCCCCCGTGCTGCCCTATATACAGTACAGTGCTGACAACTGAGCCACCGTGCTGCCCTATATACAGTACAGTGCTGACCACTGAGCCCCCGTGCTGCCCTATATACAGTACAGTGCTGACCACTGAGCCCCCGTGCTGCCCTATATACAGTACAGTGCTGACCACTGAGCCCCCGTGCTGCCCTATATACAGTACAGTGCTGACCACTGAGCCCCCGTGCTGCCCTATATACAGTACACTGCTGACAACTTAGCCACTGTGCTGCCCTATATACAGTACAGTGCTGACCACTGAGCCACCATGCTGCCCTATATACAGTATAATGCTGACCACTGAGCCCCTGTCCTGCCCTATATACAGTACAGTGCTGACCACTGAGCCCCCGTGCTGCCCTATATACAGTATAATGCTGACCACTGAGCCCCCGTCCTGCCCTATATACAGTACAGTGCTGACCACTGAGCCCCCGTGCTGCCCTATATACAGTACAGTGCTGACAACTGAGCCACCGTGCTGCCCTATATACAGTACAGTGCTGACCACTGAGCCCCCGTGCTGCCCTATATACAGTACAGTGCTGACCACTGAGCCCCCGTGCTGCCCTATATACAGTACATTGCTGACCACTGAGCCACCGTGCTGCCCTATATACAGTACAGTGCTGACCACTGAGCCCCTGTGCTGCCCTATATACAGTACAGTGCTGACCACTGAGCCCCCGTGCTGCCCTATATACAGTACAGTGCTGACCACTGAGCCCCCGTGCTGCCCTATATACAGTACAGTGCTGACCACTGAGCCACCGTGCTGCCCTATATACAGTACAGTGTTGACAACTGAGCTCCCGTCCTGCCCTATATATGGTACAGTGCTGACCACTGACCACGGTGCTTCCCTATATATAGTACAGTACTAACTACTAAGCCACGGTGCTTCCCTATATATAGTACAGTACTAACCACTGAGCCATGGTGCTGACCTATGTACAGTACAGTGCTGACCATTGAGCCATCTTGCTGCTCTTCCTTTTATGTCTTTTTCTCTTCTTCCTCTCCTTCCTGGTCATCACCATCTCCAGGTGAGGGGACCAATTTGATTCTACTTTTAGGGCTTCGTTTTTAAGGGCAAGGGCAGAGAATATTCCTTAGGGTTCTGCTTTGTAAATATTTTCACAAATATATACATTAACAAGGAAACTTAGAGAAAGTCTCATAAGGAGAAGCAGACGAGGCCTGTGCTTAGAAATGTTCAATGGTGACGCAGATGAGTGATATTTACTATTTATATATACTGCTGTAAACACCATCTTCCTCCTCTTTTTCTCCTCCTGTTACTCTTTTTCGGCTGTCTCCACTTCTTCCTCCTCTTCTTCCTTCTCTTCTTCCTCCTCTTCTTCCTCCTCTTCTTCCTTCTCTTCTTCCTCCACATCTTCCTTCTTTTCTTCCTCCACTTCTTCCTCCTCATCTTCCTTCTCTTCTTTCTACACATCTTCCTCCTCTTCTTCCTTCTCTTCTTCCTCCTCATCTTCCTTATTTTCTTCCTCCTCATCTTCCTTCTTTTCTTACTCCTCTTCTTCCTTCACTTATTCCTCCTCTTCTTCCTCCTCTTCCTTCTCTTCTTCCTCCACTTCTTCCTCCTCTTCTTCCTCCACTTCTTCCTCCACATCTTCCTCTTCTTCTTCCTCCTCTTCTTCTTCCACATCTTCCTCCTCTTCTTCCTTCTCTTCTTCCTTCTCTTATTCCTCCACTTCTTCATTCTCTTCTTCCTCCACATGTTCCTTCTCTTCTTCCTCCACTTCTTCCTTCTCTTCTTCCTCCACATCTTCCTTCTCTTCATCCTCCACTTCTTCCACATCTTCCTCCTCTTCTTCCTCCACATCTTCCTTCTCTTCTTCCTCCACATCTTCCTTCTCTTCTTCCTCCACTTCTTCCTCCACATCTTCCTTCTCTTCTTCCTCCTCTTTTTCCTCCTCTTCTTCCTTCTCTCCTTCCTTCTCTTCTTCCTTCACTTCTTCCTCCACTTCTTCCTCCACTTCTTCCTCCACTTCTTCCTCCTCTTCTTCCTCCTCTTCTTCCTCCTCTTCTTCCTCCACATCTTCCTCCACATCTTCCTCCACATCTTCCTCTTCTTCTTCCTTCTCTTCTTCCTCCACTTCTTCCTCTTCATCTTCCTTCTCTTCTTCCTCCACTTCTTCCTCCTCTTCTTCCTCCTCCACATCTTTCTTCTCTTCTTCCTCCACTTCTTCCTTCTCTTCTTTCTTCTCTTCTTCCTCCACTTCTTCCTCCTCATCTTCCTTCTTTTCTTACTCCACTTCTTCCTCCTCTTCTTCCTCCACATCTTCCTCTTCTTCTTTCTTCTCTTCTTCCTCCACTTCTTCCTCCTCATCTTCCTTCTTTTCTTACTCCTCTTTTTCCTCCACATCTTCCTCTTCTTCTTCCTCCTCTTCATGTTCCTTCTCTTCTTCCTCCACATCTTCATTCTCTTCTTCCTCCTCTTCTTCCTCCTCCTCTTCTTCCTCCACTTCTTCCTCCTCTTCTTCCTCCACATCTTCCTTCTCTTCTTCCTCCACATCTTTCTTCTCTTCTTCCTCCACATCTTCCTTCTCTTCTTCCTCCTCTTCTTCCTCCTCTTCTTTCTCCTCTTCAGCCTCCACTTCTTCCTCCACATCTTCCTCCTCTTGTTCTTCCTCCACATCTTCCTCCACATCTTCCTCCTCTTCTTCCTTCTCTTCTTCCTCCTCTTCTTCCTCCTCTTCTTCCTCCACATCTTCCTTCTCTTCTTCCTCCTCTTCTTCCTTCTCTTCTTCCTCCTCCTCCTCTTCCTTCTCTTCTTCCTCAACTTCTCCCTTCTCTTCTTCCTCCACTTCTTCCTCCTCTTCCTTTTCTTCTTCCTCCACATCTTCCTCCTCTTCTTCCTTCTCTTCTTCCTCTACTTCTTCCTTCTCTTCTTCCTCCACTTCTTCCTTTTCGTCTTCTTCCTCCACTTCTTCCTTTTCGTCTTCCTCCTCTTCTTCCTCCACTTCTTCCTTCTCTTCTTCCTCCACTTCTTCCTCCTCTTCTTCTTCCTCCACATCTTCCTCCTCTTCTTCCTTCTCTTCTTCCTCCACTTCTTCCTCTACTTCTTCCTTCTCTTCGTCCTCCACTTGTTCTTCCTCTTCTTCCTCCACATCTTCCTTTTCTTCTTCCTCCACTTCTTCCTTCTCTTCTTCCTCCTCCTCTTCTTCCTTCTCTTCTTCCTCCACATCTTCCTCCTCTTCTTCCTTCTCTTCTTCCTCTACTTCTTCCTTTTCGTCTTCTTCCTCCTCTTCTTCCTTCTCTTCTTCCTCCACTTCTTCCTTCTCTTCTTCCTCCACTTCTTCCTCCTCTTCCTTCTCTTCTTCCTCCACATCTTCCTCCTCTTCTTCCTTCTCTTCTTCCTCCACTTCTTCCTCTACTTCTTCCTTCTCTTCTTCCTCCACTTCTTCCTTCTCTTCTTCCTCCACATCTTCCTCCTCTTCTTCCTTCCTTCTCTTCTTCCTCCACTTCTTCCTCCTTTTTCCTCCTCTTCTGCCCACTCTTGCTCTTTTTTTCCTTCTTCTTTTTCCTCATTATTTCTTGCTTCTTTTGTTCTTCTTCCTCCTCTTCTTTTTTCTCGTCATCTTTTCGTTCCTCTTCTTCTTCCTCCTCTTCTTCCTCCACTTCTTCCTTCTCTTCTTCCTCCACTTCCTTCTCTTCTTCCTCCACATCTTCCTCCTCTTCTTCCTCCACTTCTTCCTCTACTTCTTCCTTCTCTTCTTCCTCCTCTTCTTCCTTCTCTTCGTCCTCCACTTGTTCTTCCTCTTCTTCCTCCACATCTTCCTTCTCTTCTTCCTCCACTTCTTCCTTCTCTTCTTCCTCCACATCTTCCTCCTCCTCTTCTTCCTTCTCTTCTTCCTCCACATCTTCCTCCTCTTCTTCCTTCTCTTCTTCCTCTACTTCTTCCTTCTCTTCTTCCTCCACTTCTTCCTCCTCTTCCTTCTCTTCTTCCTCCACATCTTCCTCCTCTTCTTCCTTCTCTTCTTCCTCCACTTCTTCCTCTACTTCTTCCTTCTCTTCTTCCTCCACATCTTCCTCCTCTTCTTACTTCTCTTCTTCCTCCACATCTTCCTCCTTTTTCCTCCTCTTCTGCCCACTCTTGCTCTTTTTTTCCTTCTTCTTCTTCCTCATTATTTCTTGCTTCTTTTGTTCTTCTTCCTCCTCTTCTTTTTTCTCGTCATCTTTTCGTTCCTCTTCTTCTTCCTCCTCTTCTTTTTTCTCGTCATCTTTTCGTTCCTCTTCTTCTTCCTCCTCTTCTTTTTTCTCGTCATCTTTTCGTTCCTCTTCTTCTTCCTCCTCTTCTTTTTTCTCGTTATCTTTTCGTTCCTCTTCTTCCTCCTCTTCTTTTTTCTCGTCATCTTGTCGTTCCTCTTCTTCCTCCTCTTCTTCCTCATTATTTCTTCCTTCTTTTGTTCTTCTTCCTCCTCTTCTTTTTTCTCGTCATCTTGTCGTTCCTCTTCTTCCTCCTCTTCTTCCTCATTATTTCTTCCTTCTTTTGTTCTTCTTCCTCCTCTTCTTTTTTCTCGTCATCTTGTCGTTCCTCTTCTTCCTCCTCTTCTTCCTCATTATTTCTTCCTTCTTTTGTTCTTCTTCCTCCTCTTCTTTTTTCTCGTCATCTTTTCGTTCCTCTTCTGCTTCCTCCTCTTCTTTTTTCTCGTCATCTCTTCGTTCCTCTTCTTCCTCCTCCTCCTGTCTTCTTGCTTGTCTTTGGGTGCATATATAAGTGTGTGCACTCTTCTGTCCAGACACCGTTGATATCTGTAGTATGAGGTGTGGGATGGGTCTGGATATCAGTAATAATACGATTGTCTCCATATATTATACCGTCTGTTCGTTGCCATCCGTGTCTGTGACCGAGTATATAATGTTGCAGTGATTGACCTATTGATCTACATACTATGCTGAGGTTGTGTCATTGATGTTGTGAATCCTGTGTCTCATTTTTGGGGTTTTCTTCTTTTTCAGGGGGATATTCAGCAGCTGCTAATCGTTTCGGATCATCGCGCAGCATTCGATTATTGTGAACACTACAGCCCTGACTGTGACACCGCCTCTCCCGACACCCCCCAATCTCAGGACCCCAACCAAGATGAATATGTAAGCGCTCAGTAATGTGATGGAGAGGTCGCTCTTATGTACAAGACCCCAATATCCGCGGGGGGGCTGGAGAGAAGAGACGTCGTGTCAGAACCAGTGCTTGGTCCCTCGGCTTTACTGTTCTGTTAATTTTCATTCTTTTTCTAGAATCCAGAAGCTGCAGAAGGAGAGGGGTACTATTATGAATACCCATACTATGATGAAGAGACCCCCGCTACCGTCACCATCGCACAAGCAACCGGCGAGGAAGTCGTACGGCAGAAACCAGACTTTGAAGAGGTAAAACTTCCCATATTCCTGGAGCTCATTTCTGCCAGAGCCCTCCGTCACTTTACTGCTTCACCCCAGCCTCATGGCACCGGCCGTGTCTTATGCTTTGCACGGAGACACTTCCTTTTTAATTCTCAATTTCTAATTTTATTGTGTTTCAATCTAAAAATGAGCACGAGCCCTGGACATGGTAGAAATGAGGTCATTCCTGGGCTTACCGGATTTTTCGGATTATAAGACGCACCTTTCCTTCCAAAAATTTGGGAGAAAAATGAGGGGTGTTTCTTAAAATCTAAATATAGCTTACCGGGAGGTGAAGAATTGGCGGGGTGCCTGTCTGTACGGCTCTCTGTGCGGCCGGCCAGGTGCCTTTCTGTGCGGGCGGCCAGGTGCCTTTCTGTGTGGGCGGCCAGGTGCCTTTCTGTGTGGGCGGTCAGGTGCCTTTCTGTGCGGGCGGCCAGGTGCCTTTCTGTGCGGGCGGCCAGGTGCCTTTCTGTGTGGGCGGCCAGGTGCCTTTCTGTGTGGGCGGCCAGGTTCCCTTTCTGTGTGGGCAGCCATGTGCTTGTGCGTGCGGCTGGCTGCCTCTCTGTGCCAGCGGCTGGCTGCCTCTCTGTGCGGGTGGGCGGCCTGCTGGCTGCCACTCTGTGCAGGCGGCCGGCTAGCTGTGTGGACTCCGGTGGCCGTGTGGACTCCAGTGGCTGTGTGGACTCCGGTGGCTGTACGGACTGCGGTGGCTGTGCGGCGAGTGTCCCAGATGGTCTGTACACGGTCCAGGCTACAAATGATGGTGCCTGCAGTCAGCGCATACGTAGATGGAGATCTTGGATGAGAGCTCCAACTGCGCACACGCCGCTCTGGGCACCATTTCTTTGAAGCCTGGACCGCTAACAGAGCATCTGGGACACTCGCCACACCGGCCTTCTCCACCACACAACCACCGCTGCTTCTGCTGCCTGTACAGTTCTATCGCCAGCACTGACCCACTGCCACCACAACTGACCCACTGCCGCCAGCACTGACCCACTGCCGCCAGCACTGACCCACTGCCGCCACAACTGACCCACTGCCGCCAGCACTGACCCACTGCCGCCACAACTAACCCACTGCTGCCAGCACTGACCCACTGCCGCCACAACTGACCCACTGCCGCCAGCACTGACCCACTGCCGCCAGCACTGACCCACTGCCGCCAGCACTGACCCACTGCCGCCAGCACTGACCCACTGCCGTCACAACTAACCCACTGCCGCCAGCACTGACCCACTGCCGCCAGCACTGACCCACTGCCGTCACAACTAACCCACTGCCGCCAGCACTGACCCACTGCCGCCAGCACTGACCCACTGCCGCCAGCACTGACCCACTGCCGCCACAACTGACCCACTGCCGCCAGCACTGACCCACTGCTGCCAGCACTGACCCGCGGCCAGCACAGCCTCTGCCTCCTGTGACCCCACTCCACCACCTCTGCCGCCGCTTCCTGTAAGACAGCACCGGAGTAAAAGACAGACACCATTTTTTTAATTTATTTATTTTTTTACCTTTTTTGTCTCTAAATTTGGGGTGCGTCTTATAATCCGGTGCGTCTTATAAAACGAAAAATACAGTATATCATAGTGGGATTGATAGATGGAAGGAGAATTGTCCGGATGGGATAACCTGGGTCATGGTGACAGCCGGTCACTGGGTCAGAACCCGCAGCCATGCTGGCATCCTCGCCCACTTACGTGGTGTCCGATCTCCAGCTGTTGAATCAGTGACTGGATTCTTGCTGAATTTTGTGGATCTTAAATTTTGTTGTTTTTGACTTTTCAGGAAGCAACTCCCGAACCCACCGAAGCCCCTGCTATTGTAATCACCCAAGCTGCAATTGTAGAAACCAACGTGGACCGCAAAGTGGTGGACCCCACTGTAGACGAGTACAACTATGGCAATAACGAATACTACTACACCCCTCAACCCGATGAGGAAACCATCTACTCTGAAGGAGAAGAAACGACGGAAAAAGAAACCGTAGATGAAACCTTCATTGATAGGAAAGTGGAAGTCGTTACCAGCATTGTGACCGTCTTCAGCAACGCGAGTGTAAGTTGTGTGTGATCGGGGGTATCCTACCTGATCATTAGAGGGGTGCGGCCCCCCAAGCCTATATTCTCATGGTAGAGAGTGCTTGTATTATGCCAATAATATATCTGTCCTTGTTTTGTGTATACAGCGTCTTTGCGGCGCAGGGTCTCGGCATACGTACCCCATGTAGTCTTACCCTCAGAGGATCAGATTACACAGCGTTACGGCTTATAGGTGTAATTGCACATATCTTCAGACCCTTTTCCCATAAAGCCGTATTACACAGCTCCTATATACGGTCTCTCTTCTGACTGTGGTATATTGTGTCCATACATTTCAGGGAAGCTCAGAAAGTGGTGCAGGCTCCAGGCGCCAAGGAAACACGGATGACGGCTTCACGGAGGAGACCGTAGACAGCTATGACACCATTTATGAGTACCCAGATGTTATTTCATCCGAGACTGATATCAAGGGCTCTCCGGCCATTACGATCGATGACTACGAGGTAATGCTACACTCCAATTCCTATTTTTATATGACATATCAGGCTCATTTTTGTAGACAAACTTCTGACGCTTAGTTTGCAGAAAATCTGCTCATTGGAAAATACGTGAATTATCTTGCTATTTGATTGAATCAATTAATAAAATATCAGGGTTATATACTATTGAGACCTAAAATAGCATAAATTTACTGCATGGAGAAGACCAAGTCGATTTCAGACCCTGGAGCAGAGGCCTCCTCTGTACTCTATGGGAGCCTTGTGAGCCGCCTCCTGCCTGCCGGCATCCCCGGCACCTCTTCTGGCCGGTACATCAACATGCATGCGTCATTCTGCAATGATGATGGTGTAGTGCCGGGCCTACAAATCAGAAGAGACACCGGGGATTCCAGCAGGCCACGGACTATCAATGTGGCCACAGAACCAGGGTCCTCTGAATCGGTTCGCTTTTCTCTAAGGATGGAAATTCTGCTCTGATTATATGGAAGGGACGATTCTGGGAGACTTACACATTTATTGCAATCGCCTCTCCCACTAGGGTCTATCGAACAATCGTCATTTATGGCGACCATGCTTAGCTACTGTAATAGTGCCCTCTGCAGGTGAGAAGCTGTTGCTGCACTTTACTAAAGTTCAATACTTCTGCAGGAATCGAGATTTTCTTTTTCTGTATACAACAATGTTACACTATTTTCACCAATACCTGTACATCACCAGCACAATCCATTATTATCACCAGTACCTGTACATCACCAATACAATCCATTATTGTCACCAGTACTATACATCACCAATACAGTCCATTATTATCACCAGTACCTGTACATCACCAGTACAGTCCATTATTGTCACCAGTACCTGTACATCACCAGTACAGTCCATTATTGTCACCAGTACCTGTACATCACCAGTACAGTCCATTATTGTCACCAGTACCTGTACATCACCAGTACAGTCCATTACTGGTGATGTACAGGTACTGGTGACAATAATGGACTGTACTGGTGATGTACAGGTACTGGTGACAATACAGTCCATTATTGGCACTGGTGCCTGTACATCACCAGTACAGTCCATTATTATCACCAGTACCTGTACATCACCAATACAATCCATTATTGTCACCAGTACCTGTACATCACCAGTACAGTCCATTATTGTCACCAGTACCTGTACATCACCAGTACAGTCCATTATTATCCCCAGTACCAGTACATCACCAGTAGCCCATTATTGTCACCAGTACCTGTACATCACCAGTACAGTCCATTATTATCACCAGTACCTATACATCACCAGTACAGTCCATTATTGTCACCAGTACCTGTACATCACCACTACAGTCCATTATTGTCACCAGTACATGTATATCACCAGTACAGTCCATTATTGGCACTGGTGCCTTTACATTACCAGTACAGTCCATTATTATCACCAGTACCTGTACATCACCAGTACAGTCCATTATTGTCACCAGTACCTGTACATCACCAGTACAGTCCATTATTGGCACTGGTGCCTGTACATCACCAGTACAGTCCATTATTATCACCAGTACCTGTACATCACCAATACAATCCATTATTCTCACCAGTACTATACATCACCAGTACAGTCCATTATTATCACCAGTACCTGTACATCACCAGTACAGTCCATTATTGTCACCAGTACCTGTATGTCACAAACCACCGGGGGGGTCACTCAGAAATCCCCCGCGCTGGCTACCAGTACGTCACAATCGGGGGGTAACAAGTGGGGGTCACCCCTCCTTTATACCTCCCGACCGACAGACAGAGCACGTGACGCGCTCTCTAGCGCCCCTCTTATAGTCAGGCCAATTATGGAATTGCCCGACCATAAGCAAGGAGGCCGCTATACTACTTATGCCGATTATTGAAGGGTCCCCGGTGAGAGTAAGGTATATATTCCCCCGACCTCCGCGGGCGGAATATATAAAATCTCCCCGAATCTCACTGGCCTCCCCACAATAATCCTTGGCACAATTCGCTGCCACCAACCGATTTACGGTAACTATTAGCCGAACACACAGACGTGGGATTCAAGATCGAGATAACAGAACAGCCCAAGATTAATTATATAATTTAATCAGCCTAAAGCACACTAGAAACTACAATATATACAATAGGGAATCTACAGAATATACATATGTCAGAGTACAGTTACAATCAAAGCATGGGTTACAAACAGGCATACACAGTTCCAGCAGTTACCTTGTTGCGTCTGGCCACAGGGGGGCGCTGTAGGCCAGGTTTCTAGGATCCTTCCCACAGATGTTTCCTACACGTGCCCCCAGCGAAAAGAACGCTGGAAAATGGCCGAAGTAGGGTTATCAACCTGGGCAAATCCAGGTCCCCTCCTACCTTAGTGACCTCAGAGGGAGCACTGCTCCACCCCTGGCTTGAGTTATGGACAATCCACAACATGGAATATGGGCCATAACTTTGCCTGGGAGCGTCGTAGGCGGACGCCAATGCTCTCATTGTGACAGTTATGAATTTAGCTACAGAACGAGGGGACTCATGACCTGTCTGCCAGTTCCCCATTGGCTGATATCACGCCTGGGGCATTTCCCAATGTCCTGCTCCCATAAAAAGGGTGTGCCGGCATCGTCCGCATGCGGAGACACCATTTTTATGGTTGCCATATTTATCGGAAATATGGCTTGCGAGATATGAACCATTTTTTACTGGAGTCGTTCTGTCTGGCTATTTCCATAGCCTTGCTAACTAGCTAGCAGCCCCCACTACAGGGTCACGGCAGGGAGTCATCCTGTGTCCATTGTCCCTAAGCCACCTAATTTCCATATCACAGGACATGGCCATGGAGGTGTAAGTGGAACACTGAGAACAAGAAGGGAGGGGGGCACTGCCAGGGAGTGATGAGGGATTATGACTGGAGTCATAATTCATCTTCATATCCCGGGATTTGCCTCACACCTCCCCCCTTTTGAGGGCGCTAGGGGGCAGCACACTCCGGTGTTCCCCCGTGCGCCCGTCCGCGACCTCTCCTTGTCGGGACAGCCCGTCTGCGTTACCGTGGTCACGGCCCCTTTTGTGGCGAATGGTGAAGTTGTATTGCTGGAGCGCAAGGCTCCATCGCAACAATCGCCCATTCGTCCCAGAGACGGTGTGCAACCAGCTGAGGGGATTGTGGTCCGTCTCCACGATGAAGTGGCGCCCGTATAGATAGGGTTGCAGACGCTGCAGGGCCCACACTATGGCCAGGCACTCCTTCTCCATCGTGGAATAGGCAACTTCCCTTGGTAACAGCTTCCTGCTCAGGTACAAGACCGGGTGCTCTTGGCTCGCAGAGTCCACCTGGCTGAGCACCGCACCGAGGCCGAAGTCACTGGCGTCGGTCTGTACTACAAACGGCCGCGTGAAGTCGGCTGCCTGTAGCACGGGCGGGCTGGACAGGGCGTCCTTTAGGGCCCGGAAGGCTGTCTCGCAGTCCATTGTCCAATCGACTGCAGAGGGCAGCTTCTTCTTGGTGAGGTCCGTCATGGGCTTTGCCAGGCTACTATAGCATGGAACAAACCTCCTATAGTACCCAGCGGTCCCCAAGAAGGACATCACCTGCTTCTTGGTCCTGGGGGTGGGCCAGGATGCGATGGCTTCCACTTTCTCAGGCTCGGGCTTCAGTGTTCTCCCACCTACCCGGTGACCGAGGTACTGGACCTCGCTCATGGCCAGCTGACACTTTCCCGGCTTGATGGTCAAACCTGCCCGGTGGATCCGCCTGAGCACCTGTGCTAGATGCTCTAGGTGGTCCTCCCAGGTGGGACTGAAGACGGCAATGTCATCCAGGTACGCGGCCGCGTACCCTTCAAGTCCCTTGAGCAGGGTGTTGACCATCCGCTGGAAAGTGGCAGGGGCATTCCTCATCCCGAATGGCATCACCGTGGACTCGTACAGTCCAAATGGGGTAATAAAGGCAGAGCGTTCCCTGGCCTTGCGAGTCAGGGGGATCTGCCAATATCCCCGGCTCAGATCCATGATGGTCAAGTACTGAGCCCCGGCCAACTGATCAAGCAGGTCATCGATGCGTGGCATTGGGTACGCATCGGCGACCGTGACCGCATTGAGCCCCCTGTAGTCCACGCAGAACCGAGTGGTTCGGTCCTTCTTAGGGACGAGGACTACAGGCGAGGCCCAAGCGCTGTTGGATGCCTGGATCACCCCCAGCTTCAGCATCTCGTCAATCTCCTGGCGCATGTGTTGCTGCACCTCCAGGGAGACCCGATATGCTGAACGCCGGATCGGGGGATGATCCCCAGTGTCCACGTGATGGACAGCCAAGTCAGTCCTTCCGGGCTGGTTGGTAAACAACCCCCGGAAGGGGTGTAGGGTGGCCCACAGCTGGGACCGTTGGTCCTCCAAGAGCTGGTGGCCAACCTCCACATCCTCAATGGATCCGCCTGCCCTAACCTGGGCTAGCATATCCAAGAGGGTTTCCGCTTCTCCCTCCTCGGGCAGGTTGCACACGGGGAGCGCACATGCCTCCCGCTCATGATGTGCCTTCATCATGTTCACATGGAAGGGCTTCCGCCTTCCACGGGCAGGGTCCAGGGTGACCAGGTACGTCACAGGGTTGAGCTGCTGGTACACGAGGTATGGGCCTTCCCAGGCTGCCTGAAGCTTGTCCTGTGGTACGGGGACCAGTACCCACACCTTTTGACCCACTTGGTAGGTCCTCTCACAAGCGTTCTGGTCGTACCAACGCTTCTGATCGGCCTGGGCTTGAGCCATATTGTCGTGTACCAGTTGCGTCAAGGCCTGCATTTTGTCCCGGAAGCGCATGACATACTCGATAACCGACACTCCAGGGGTGGCCAAATCCCCTTCCCAAGCCTCTTTCACCAGAGCCAGGGGGCCCCGCACACGTCGCCCGTACAGGAGCTCAAACGGTGAGAATCCTGTTGAGGCCTGTGGAACCTCCCGGTAAGCAAATAACAGGTGTGGGAGATACCGCTCCCAGTCACGCCCATGGGAGTCGACCAACATCTTAAGCATCTGCTTTAAGGTGCCATTGAACCGCTCGCACAGGCCATTAGTCTGTGGATGGTACGGGCTGGCCACCAGATGTCGCACCTGGACTTGCTTACAGAGGGCCTCCATCAGCTGGGACATGAATTGGGTCCCCCGGTCAGTGAGCATTTCCTGGGGAAAACCCACTCGGGAGAAAATCTCCAGCAATGCGGTGGCCACCTTGTCAGCCCGAATGGACGACAAGGCCACTGCTTCTGGGTACCGGGTGGCATAGTCCACTACCGTCAGTAGGAAGCGTTTCCCGGAGCTGCTGGGGATGGCCAGCGGGCCGACCAGATCCACAGCCACCCTCCTGAAAGGCTCATCGATGATTGGCAGAGATACTAGTGGGGCTTTGGGGCGTGGCCCCGCCTTCCCCACTCTCTGACAGGTTTCACACGAACGGCAGTAGGCAGCCACATCGGCCCCCATTTTTGGCCAGTAGAAATGCTGGTTTAACCTGGCCTTGGTCTTAGCGATCCCTAGGTGTCCGGCCATCGGAATCTCATGTGCGATCCGCAACAACTCCGTCCGGAACGGATAGGGTACCACCAACTGTCGGTCCCTGGGCCACGCCTCCGGTGAACCCTGCTGGACCGTGGCCCGGTACAGCCGTCCTTGGTCCCAGACCACTCGCTCCGGGTCCGAGTCCGAGGGAGGCTGTGCCGCCTGCTCCTTAAGAGCTTTCAGGCTGTCGTCAGCTTCTAACGCTGCCTGAAACCCCTGACTAGATGTGGCCAGAATCGACGAGACTGTCACATCTTCGGTCAGTACCCCGGGACCTGTGTCCTGGCCTCCACCTGACTCGGCTGCCACTGGGTCAGAAGGGGAAGAGCTATCGGACCTCTGGGAGGCCCCTTGGCTTCCAGCACTCCCACTGCGGGTGACAGCGGCCACAGCCGCTGCGACCGTGGGTCGTGCCTGCTCCTCCTCCGTTCCTGACCAAGTCGCCGGTTCAGGCAGACCTACCTGGCTTCCTGACACCCCGGTTGTGGGGGAACCCTGCACCGAGATCTTACCTGGGAGCACTTCCGCTCCGGGACCGGCCCCAATCTCACCTGCCTGTTCCCCTCCTGCAGCAACAGAACCCCGCTGTGAAATCTCTGGGGACCCCACATTTGCTGTGGTAGCCCCCACCCCACACACTGGTCCTCCCCCTGCAGCACCCTGCTCTCTGCTTATCCCTGCAGAGGGCAACAGATCCCAGCTCACAGGCTGCTTACTTGTAGAGGCATTGTCACACCTTTCTCTGACCCCCTCCCCTCCTGTCACAGCTGCAGCTGCGTGTGTGTCTATGGTGTCTATGCAAGCAGAAATATCAGAGTTCACTCCCTCCTCCCTTACATCATTCATAGATAACACATTAACATTGTCAGGAGTCATGTCAGTACTGGCTGGAGGTTCAGCCCTTGGTTGGGGCCCAAACTGGGAGGTTATCTGCCCCAAATCTGTCCCAAGTAGCACGTTTGCAGGGATCCGATCAGTTACCCCCACCTCCCTCACCCCTCGCCCTGCGCCCCAGTCCACATAAATGTCAGCAACAGGCAGCGCCGGGTCAGTGCCTCCAATCCCGGAGACAGCGAGGGTTTTTCCAGGGATCAAGTCTTGGGGGGACACCATCTCAGGCCGCACCAGAGTCACCTCCGAGGCGCTGTCTCGCAGTCCTATGGTCACAGACCGGCCGACGGTGACAGGTTGGAAGCTGTCCAGGGACCTACCACCACCCCCACCCACACAATACACCTTGGGCGGCCCTTGGGACGGGGACGGAGCCGGGGCCTTGGGACGCTGAGGGCACATGGCCTTGAAGTGTCCAGGTAGGTTGCACTGGTGGCACCGTCTTGGCTCTGCCACGGGCCTGGAGAGGGGAGTTGAGGGGGACACCCCCTGCAGTCTAGGGGCAGGTGGGGCAGTCGCAGAATTCATCTTACCCCCTCTCCAGGTGCTGCTGGTGGCTGCTCTCCTGGCTTCAGGAGCCCGATTGTTGGTGTAGTCATCGGCCAGGGCAGCTGTAGCCGTGGACCCCTTTGGCTTCTGGTCTCGGATGAACTGGCGGAGATCCTCAGGGCAGTTCCACAAGAGTTGCTCCGTGATGACCAAGTCCAGGATCTCTGGTCCGGTGGAAAGCTGCAGGCCTTGGGTCCAGTGGTCGGCAGCTCGGGCAAGTGCCCGCCGGTGGTCAGCCCAGGAGTCCTTTGGTCCCTTCTGCAGGGTCCGGAACTTCTTGCGGTAGGACTCCGGAGTGAGGTTGTACTGTTGGATCAGGGCCCGCTTGATGGTGTCGTAGCCCTGATCTGCCTCAGCAGGCAAGTCCCCAAGGATATCCAGGGCCTTACCCCTTAAACGGGGGGTCAGGTATTTGGCCCACTGGTCCTTGTCCAGATGGTGCTGCAGGCAAGTCCGTTCAAAAGCAGTCAAGAAAGAGTCCAAGTCTCCATCCTTCTCCAGCACTGGGAAGTCCTCAACACGGACCTTTGGAAGTTTGGTGTCTCGAAGGTCACGTGTGGCTGATGAGGGCCGGAGCTGAGCTAGCTGCAGCTGGTAGTCACGGTCTGCCTGTCGCTCTCGCTCTCGCTCTTCACGCGCTGCCTGCCGCTCTCGCTCCGCAGCCTCACGCTCTGCGTGCCGCTCCGCAGCCTCAGCGTCACGCGCTGCCTGCCGCTCTGCCCTGCGCTCTGCCAGGAGTTCCTTGTAGCCCTTCTGGTCTCCAGCCTGGAGAAGGGCCATAGCCATTTGAAGAAGGCTATCCGAGCCTCCCAGGCTCGGTGGAATGGCACGTGGTGATCTGCGGCACGCTGCAGAGCTAGGCGATTCACTGTCCCTTTCAGAGCGGAGGGCTGGCATCTGGCTCGTTGAGGAACCTTGGGTGAGCTCCTCCTCATCTTGTCCAGCAGTGCCAGGTTGCGCAATGTCCTCGGCAGAACGGTTTTCTGGCGTCGAGCTCCTGGAGGACTCGTGGGCAACCTCCTCATTGCTGTCCACAGCACCGTCCTCCCTCTCTTCGGCTCCTGCCTTAGCATTGGTCAGTTGCATAGCTCTGCTCCTGGTGCCATCAGCCATTCTTGCAGACTTTTGGTCACTGACACAGAACTGACACCTGATGCCTCCACACACCTTACAGTATCTGCACTCTGACACTCTAGTGTTGAGCTAGTCTGAAGACCCCAGCAGCCACAGCTGCTGCAGGCAGTCTTTAGTGTCTGGGAGTATGGGTCTCACACTCACACACACTATTATCTCGATCCCACCGCTATGCCACCAATATGTCACAAACCACCGGGGGGGTCACTCAGAAATCCCCCGCGCTGGCTACCAGTACGTCACAATCGGGGGGTAACAAGTGGGGGTCACCCCTCCTTTATACCTCCCGACCGACAGACAGAGCACGTGACGCGCTCTCTAGCGCCCCTCTTATAGTCAGGCCAATTATGGAATTGCCCGACCATAAGCAAGGAGGCCGCTATACTACTTATGCCGATTATTGAAGGGTCCCCGGTGAGAGTAAGGTATATATTCCCCCGACCTCCGCGGGCGGAATATATAAAATCTCCCCGAATCTCACTGGCCTCCCCACAATAATCCTTGGCACAATTCGCTGCCACCAACCGATTTACGGTAACTATTAGCCGAACACACAGACGTGGGATTCAAGATCGAGATAACAGAACAGCCCAAGATTAATTATATAATTTAATCAGCCTAAAGCACACTAGAAACTACAATATATACAATAGGGAATCTACAGAATATACATATGTCAGAGTACAGTTACAATCAAAGCATGGGTTACAAACAGGCATACACAGTTCCAGCAGTTACCTTGTTGCGTCTGGCCACAGGGGGGCGCTGTAGGCCAGGTTTCTAGGATCCTTCCCACAGATGTTTCCTACACGTGCCCCCAGCGAAAAGAACGCTGGAAAATGGCCGAAGTAGGGTTATCAACCTGGGCAAATCCAGGTCCCCTCCTACCTTAGTGACCTCAGAGGGAGCACTGCTCCACCCCTGGCTTGAGTTATGGACAATCCACAACATGGAATATGGGCCATAACTTTGCCTGGGAGCGTCGTAGGCGGACGCCAATGCTCTCATTGTGACAGTTATGAATTTAGCTACAGAACGAGGGGACTCATGACCTGTCTGCCAGTTCCCCATTGGCTGATATCACGCCTGGGGCATTTCCCAATGTCCTGCTCCCATAAAAAGGGTGTGCCGGCATCGTCCGCATGCGGAGACACCATTTTTATGGTTGCCATATTTATCGGAAATATGGCTTGCGAGATATGAACCATTTTTTACTGGAGTCGTTCTGTCTGGCTATTTCCATAGCCTTGCTAACTAGCTAGCAGCCCCCACTACAGGGTCACGGCAGGGAGTCATCCTGTGTCCATTGTCCCTAAGCCACCTAATTTCCATATCACAGGACATGGCCATGGAGGTGTAAGTGGAACACTGAGAACAAGAAGGGAGGGGGGCACTGCCAGGGAGTGATGAGGGATTATGACTGGAGTCATAATTCATCTTCATATCCCGGGATTTGCCTCACACTGTACATCACCAGTACAGTCCATTATTGTCACCAGTACCTGTACATCACCAGTACAGTCCAATACTGGTGATGTACAGGTACTGGTGACAATACAGTCCATTATTGGCACTGGTGCCTGTACATCACCAGTACAGTCCATTATTATCACCAGTACCTGTACATCACCAATACAATCCATTATTGTCACCAGTACCTGTACATCACCAGTACAGTCCATTATTGTCACCAGTACCTGTACATCACCAGTACAGTCCATTATTATCACCAGTACCCGTACATCACCAGTAGTCCATTATTGTCACCAGTACCTGTACATCACCAGTACAGTCCATTATTATCACCAGTACCCGTACATCACCAGTAGTCCATTATTGTCACCAGTACCTGTACATCACCAGTACAGTCCATTATTGGCACTGGTGCCTGTACATTACCAGTACAGTCCATTATTATCACCAGTACCTGTACATCACCAGTACAGTCCATTATTATCACCAGTACCCGTACATCACCAGTACAGTCCATTATTGTCACCAGTACCTGTAAATCACCAGTACAGTCCATTATTATCACCAGTACCTTTACATTACCAGTACAATCCGTTCTTTCGACCTCCTGCTGTCAAGCATGGAGTCATCATACTATGATCTAGAAATTATTTCTTATGTAATAGGAGAATTATAATTGTAATAGGAGTGATTATATTTTGAACTTGATTTCACTGTTCTTGCTTTTTTCAGGTAGGAGGCGGTGGAAGAGGCGAAAAGGGACAAAAGGGAGAGCCCGCCATTATTGAGCCGGTACGTGTCTGTAATCTCGTATCATCTCCTGTTTTCCTCGCATCTCACATGAACTGTGTTGTAAGGCGAGAGTCAGGGTTCCTGTATTAGAGAATGATGATATGAAGCAAATCAGAACAAGCATTGAGTTACATATGCCACTATATGTGATATAACGTAGGCACCCATCGGAAGCATACCCTGGAAAATGCTGCCTCCGACAGACCCCAGTTGTCCGCGTACATGCCCCGACCAGCAAAAGAGACCATTTCACCCTGAGATGGGGTGTATAGTCCTGGGTGCCTGGTTCGGGGCTGTGTGTAGGGTGTATAGTCCAGGGTGCCCGGTTTGGGTCTGTGTGTGGGGTGTATAGTCCTGGGTGCCTGGTTCAGGTCTGTGTCTGCGGTGTGTAGTCCTGGTTCGGGTCTGTGTGTGGGGTGTTTAGTCCTGGGTGCCTGGTTTGGGTCTGTGTGTGGGGTGTATAGTCCTGGGTGCCTGGTTCGGGTCTGTGTGTGGGGTGTATAGTCTAGAGTTGAGCGGATCGGCCATAATCCGGGTCCGGCGGATCCGGATCGGGTTGCCGCCGAAGTCCGGACCGGATCCGGAATCCGTGGCCATGTAAATGAATGGTGAGCCGGATCCGGGACGAGAGAAAGAGAGAGAGAGAGAGGGAAACCCCCCCCCAAAAAAAACGGATCCGGATCGTGCACCCCGAATCCCGGGTACTAGTTAGACTCTGATCGGGCACTCAAACCGTGCGGATCCGGATTTTGCGGATCCGGGTCCGCTCAACACTAGTATAGTCCTGGGTGCCTGGTTTGGGTCTGTGTGTGGGGTGTATAGTCCTGGGTGCGCGGTTCGGGTCTGTGTGTGGGGTGTGTAGTCCCAGGTGCCCGGTTCGGGTCTGTGTCTGCGGTGTGTAGTCATGGGTACCGGTTCGGGTCTGTGTGTGGGGTGTGTAGTCCTGGGTCCCAGTTCGGGTCTGTGTGACTTTTCGGTCTGCGTCCCTGTAGAAGCCCACGTTCCCCGCATTCCCCGGCGCTGTCCCCTCACACATCGCTGTGGGATTACCACTTTCTGAATGGCTTTACAGCTGGCTGGAATTTGTTGGGAGTTGTGTGTTTTCCCAGTGACAGATCTCACTGGTGAGCAGACAGACAGCTGATGATGGTGGTGATGGTGGGGGTGGAGGAACTTTTGTGTTAAACACTAAGCACATGTTTGTCCTGCCACCCACGGAGGATACCGGGCCCAAACAACCCTCCCTTAGAGCCGCTCCCTGGGGACTGATGATTTGTGCTCAGTAAATAGGACAGAAAAGACTCTTTCAGCTGTTCCTGGGGTCATTATTCAACCGACGGGGATTTATTGTCCTTCCATGCAGCTCAGTCATTGTACGATGACAGGTCAGACTTCATAGTGCTGATCCTTACTTCTGCACATCTATCCGTATCTGTTACTGATCACTGGTCCTTACTTCTGCACATCTATCCTTACCTGTTACTGATCACTGATCCTTACTTGTTACTGATCACTGGTCTTTACTTCTGCACATCTATACTTACCTGTTACTGATCACTGGTCCTTACTTCTGCATATCTATACTTACCTGTTACTGATCACTGGTCCTTCTGCACATCTATCCTGACCTGTTACTGATCACTGGTCCTTACTTCTGCACATCTATCCTGACCTGTTACTGATCACTGGTCCTTACTTCTGCACATCTATCCTTACCTGTTATTGATCACTGGTCCTTACTTCTGCACATCTATCCTGACCTGTTACTGATCACTGGTCCTTACTTCTGTACATCTATCCTGACCTGTTACTGATCACTGGTCCTTACTTCTGCACATCTATCCTGACCTGTTACTGATCACTGATTCTTACTTCTGCACATCTATCCGTACCTGTTACTGATCACTGGTCCTTACTTCTGCACATCTATCCTGACCTGTTACTTATCACTGGTCCTTACTTCTGTACATCTCTCCGTACCTGTTACTGATCACTGGTCCTTACTTCTGTACATCTATCCGTACCTGTTACTGATCACTGGTCCTTTCTTCTGCACATCTATCCGTACCTGTTACTGATCACTGGTCCTTTCTTCTGCACATCTATCCTGACCTGTTACTGATCACTGGTCCTTACTTCTGCACATCTATCCTGACCTGTTACTTATCACTGGTCTTTACTTCTGTACATCTATCCTTACCTGTTACTGATCACTGGTCTTTACTTCTGCAGATCTATCCTTACCGGTTACTGATCACTGGTCCTTACTTCTGCACATCTATCCTTACCTGTTACTTATCACTGGTCCTTACTTCTGCACATCTATCCTTACCTGTTACTGATCACTGGTCCTTACTTCTGTACATCTATCCTGACCTGTTACTGATCACTGGTCCTTACTTCTGCACATCTATCCTTACCTGTTACTTATCACTGGTCCTTACTTCTGCACATCTATCCTGACCTGTTACTTATCACTGGTCCTTACTTCTGCACATCTATCCTTACCTGTTACTGATCACTGGTCCTTACTTCTGCACATCTATCCGTACCTGTTACTGATCACTGGTCCTTACTTCTGCACATCTATCCTGACATGTTACTGATCACTGGTCCTTACTTCTGCACATCTATCCTTACCTGTTACTGATCACTGGTCCTTACTTCTGTACATCTATCCTGACCTGTTACTGATCACTGGTCCTTACTTCTGCACATCTATCCTTACCTGTTACTTATCACTGGTCCTTACTTCTGCACATCTATCCTTACCTGTTACTGATCACTGGTCCTTACTTCTGCACATCTATCCTGACCTGTTACTGATCACTGGTCCTTACTTCTGCACATCTATCCTTGCCTGTTACTTATCACTGGTCCTTACTTCTGCACATCTATCCTGACATGTAACTGATCACTGGTCCTTACTTCTGCACATCTATCCTGACCTGTTACTGATCACTGGTCCTTACTTCTGCACATCTATCCTTACCTGTTACTTATCACTGGTCCTTACTTCTGCACATCTATCCTGACATGTAACTGATCACTGGTCCTTACTTCTGCACATCTATCCTTACCTGTTACTTATCACTGGTCTTTACTTCTGCAGATCTATCCTTACCTGTTACTGATCACTGGTCCTTTCTTCTGCACATCTATCCTTACCTGTTACTGATCACTGGTCCTTACTTCTGCACATCTATCCTTACCTGTTAGTTATCACTGGTCCTTACTTCTGTACATCTATCCTTACCTGTTACTTATCACTGGTCCTTACTTCTGCACATCTCTCCTTACCTGTTACTTATCACTGGTCCTTACTTCTGTACATCTATCCTTACCTGTTACTTATCACTGGTCCTTACTTCTGCACATCTATCGGTACCTTTTACTTATCACTGGTCCTTACTTCTGCAGATCTATCCTTACCTGTTACTGATCACTGGTCCTTACTTCTGTACATCTATCCTTACCTGTTACTTATCACTGGTCCTTACTTCTGCACATCTATCCTGACCTGTTACTGATCACTGGTCCTTACTTCTGCACATCTGTCCTTACCTGTTACTTATCACTGGTCCTTACTTCTGTACATCTATCCTTACCTGTTACTTATCACTGGTCCTTACTTCTGTACATCTCTCCTTACCTGTTACTTATCACTGGTCCTTACTTCTGCACATCTATCCTGACATGTTACTGATCACTGGTCCTTACTTCTGCACATCTATCCTTACCTGTTACTGATCACTGGTCCTTACTTCTGTACATCTATCCTGACCTGTTACTGATCACTGGTCCTTACTTCTGCACATCTATCCTTACCTGTTACTTATCACTGGTCCTTACTTCTGCACATCTATCCTGACCTGTTACTGATCACTGGTCCTTACTTCTGCACATCTATCCTGACCTGTTACTGATCACTGGTCCTTTCTTCTGCACATCTATCCTTACCTGTTACTTATCACTGGTCCTTACTTCTGCACATCTATCCTGACCTGTTACTGATCACTGGTTCTTACTTCTGCACATCTATCCTGACCTGTTACTGATCACTGGTCCTTACTTCTGCACATCTATCCTGACCTGTTACTGATCACTGATCCTTACTTCTGCACATCTATCCTGACCTGTTACTGATCACTGGTCCTTACTTCTGCACATCTATCCTGACCTGTTACTGATCACTGATCCTTACTTCTGTACATCTATCCTGACCTGTTACTGATCACTGGTCCTTACTTCTGCACATCTATCCTGACCTGTTACTTATCACTGGTCCTTACTTCTGCACATCTATCCTTACCTGTTACTGATCACTGGTCCTTACTTCTGCACATCTATCCTGACCTGTTACTGATCACTGATCCTTACTTCTGCACATCTATCCTGACCTGTTACTGATCACTGGTCCTTACTTCTGCACATCTATCCTGACCTGTTACTGATCACTGGTCCTTACTTCTGCACATCTATCCTGACCTGTTACTGATCACTGGTCCTTACTTCTGCACATCTATCCTGACCTGTTACTTATCACTGGTCCTTACTTCTGCACATCTATCCTTACCTGTTACTGATCACTGGTCTTTACTTCTGCAGATCTATCCTTACCGGTTACTGATCACTGGTCCTTACTTTTGCACATCTATCCTTACCTGTTACTTATCACTGGTCCTTACTTCTGTACATCTATCCTTTCCTGTTACTGATCACTGGTCCTTACTTCTGTACATCTATCCTTACCTGTTACTTATCACTGGTCCTTACTTCTGTACATCTATCCTTACCTGTTACTTATCACTGGTCCTTACTTCTGCACATCTATCGGTACCTTTTACTTATCACTGGTCCTTACTTCTGCAGATCTATCCTTACCTGTTACTGATCACTGGTCCTTACTTCTGCACATCTATCCTTACCTGTTACTGATCACTGGTCTTTACTTCTGCAGATCTATCCTTACCGGTTACTGATCACTGGTCCTTACTTTTGCACATCTATCCTTTCCTGTTACTGATCACTGGTCCTTACTTTTGCACATCTATCCTGACCTGTTACTGATCACTGGTCCTTACTTCTGCATATCTATCCTGACCTGTTACTGATCACTTGTCCTTACTTCTGCACATCTATCCTTACCTGTTACTTATCACTGGTCCTTACTTCTGTACATCTATCCTTACCTGTTACTTATCACTGGTCCTTACTTCTGCACATCTAGCCTTTCCTGTTACTGATCACTGGTCCTTACTTCTGCAGATCTATCCTTACCTGTTACTGATCACTGGTCCTTACTTCTGCACATCTGTCCTTACCTGTTACTGATCACTGGTCCTTACTTCTGCACATCTATCCTTACCTGTTACTGATCACTGGTCCTTACTTCTGCACATCTGTCCTTACCTGTTACTGATCACTGGTCCTTACTTCTGCACATCTGTCCTTACCTGTTACTGATCACTGGTCCTTACTTCTGCACATCTGTCCTTACCTGTTACTGATCACTGGTCCTTACTTCTGCACATCTGTCCTTACCTGTTACTGATCATTGGTCCTTACTTCTGCACATCTATCCTTACCTGTTACTGATCACTGGTCCTTACTTCTGCACATCTATCCTTACCTGTTACTTATCACTGGTCCTTACTTCTGCACATCTGTCCTTACCTGTTACTGATCACTGGTCCTTACTTCTGCACATCTGTCCTTACCTGTTACTGATCACTGGTCCTTACTTCTGCACATCTATCCTTACCTGTTACTGATCACTGGTCCTTACTTCTGCACATCTCTCCTGACCTGTTACTTATCACTGGTCCTTACTTCTGCACATCTATCCTTACCTGTTACTGATCACTGGTCCTTACTTCTGCACATCTATCCTTACCTGTTACTGATCACTGGTCCTTACTTCTGCACATCTATCCTGACCTGTTACTGATCACTGGTCCTTACTTCTGCACATCTATCCTGACCTGTTACTGATCACTGGTCCTTACTTCTGCACATCTATCTTTACCTGTTACTGATCACTGGTCCTTACTTCTGCACATCTATCCTGACCTGTTTCTGATCACTGGTCCTTACTTCTGCACATCTATCCTTACCTGTTACTGATCACTGGTCCTTACTTCTGCACATCTATCCTGACCTGTTACTGATCACTGGTCCTTACTTCTGCACATCTATCCTGACCTGTTACTGATCACTGGTCCTTACTTCTGCACATCTATCTTTACCTGTTACTGATCACTGGTCCTTACTTCTGCACATCTATCCTGACCTGTTTCTGATCACTGGTCCTTACTTCTGCACATCTATCTTTACCCGTTACTGATCACTGGTCCTTACTTCTGCACATCTATCTTTACCCGTTACTGATCACTGGTCCTTACTTCTGCACATCTATCCTTACCCGTTACTGATCACTGGTCCTTCTGCACATCTATCCTGACCCGTTACTGATCACTGGTCCTTACTTCTGCACATCTATCCTGACCTGTTACTGATCACTGGTCCTTACTTCTGCACATCTATCCTGACATGTTACTGATCACTGATCCTTACTTCTGCACATCTATCCTGACCTGTTACTGATCACTGGTCCTTACTTCTGCACATCTATCCTGACCTGTTACTGATCACTGATCCTTACTTCTGCACATCTATCCTGACCTGTTACTGATCACTGGTCCTTACTTCTGCATATCTATCCTTACCTGTTACTGATCACTGATCCTTACTTCTGCACATCTATCCTGACCTGTTACTGATCACTGATCCTTACTTCTGCACATCTATCCTGACCTGTTACTGATCACTGATCCTTACTTCTGCACATCTATCCTGACCTGTTACTGATCACTGGTCTTTACTTCTGCACATCTATCCTGACCTGTTACTGATCACTGGTCCTTACTTCTGCACATCTATCTTTACCTGTTACTGATCACTGATCCTTACTTCTGCACATCTATCCTTACCTGTTACTGATCACTGGTCCTTACTTCTGCACATCTATCTTTACCTGTTACTTATCACTGGTCCTTACTTCTGCACATCTTTCCTGACCTGTTACTTATCACTGGTCCTTACTTCTGCTTATCTATCCTTACCTGTTACTGATCACTGGTCCTTACTTCTGCACATCTATCCTTACCTGTTACTGATCACTGGTCCTTACTTCTGCACATCTATCCTGACCTGTTACTGATCACTGGTCCTTACTTCTGCACATCTATCTTTACCTGTTACTGATCACTGGTCCTTACTTCTGCACATCTATCCTTACCTGTTACTGATCACTGGTCCTTACTTCTGCACATCTATCTTTACCCGTTACTGATCACTGGTCCTTACTTCTGCACATCTATCCTGACCTGTTACTGATCACTGGTCCTTACTTCTGCACATCTATCCTGACCTGTTACTGATCACTGGTCCTTACTTCTGCACATCTATCCTGACCTGTTACTGATCACTGATCCTTACTTCTGCACATCTATCCTGACCTGTTACTGATCACTGGTCCTTACTTCTGCACATCTATCCTTACCTGTTACTTATCACTGGTCCTTACTTCTGTACATCTATCCTTTCCTGTTACTGATCACTGGTCCTTACTTCTGCACATCTATCCTGACCTGTTACTTATCACTGGTCCTTACTTCTGCACATCTATCCTGACCTGTTACTGATCACTGGTCCTTACTTCTGTACATCTATCCTGACCTGTTACTGATCACTGATCCTTACTTCTGCACATCTATCCTTACCTGTTACTGATCACTGGTCCTTACTTCTGCACATCTATCCTGACCTGTTACTGATCACTGATCCTTACTTTTGCACATCTATCCTGACCTGTTACTGATCACTGGTCCTTACTTCTGCACATCTATCCTGACCTGTTACTGATCACTGATCCTTACTTCTGCACATCTATCCTGACCTGTTACTGATCACTGGTCCTTACTTCTGCACATCTATCCTTACCTGTTACTGATCACTGATCCTTACTTCTGCACATCTATCCTGACCTGTTACTGATCACTGATCCTTACTTCTGCACATCTATCCTTACCTGTTACTTATCACTGGTCCTTACTTCTGCACATCTATCCTGACCTGTTACTGATCACTGGTCCTTACTTCTGCACATCTATCCTTACCTGTTACTGATCACTGGTCCTTCTGCACATCTATCCTTACCTGTTACTTATCACTGGTCCTTACTTCTGCACATCTATCCTGATATGTAACTGATCACTGGTCCTTACTTCTGCACATCTATCCTGACCTGTTACTGATCACTGATCCTTACTTCTGCACATCTATCCTTACCTGTTACTGATCACTGGTCCTTACTTCTGCACATCTATCCTTATCTGTTACTAATCACTGGTCCTTACTTCTGCACATCTATCCTTACCTGTTACTGATCACTGATCCTTACTTCTGCACATCTATCCTTACCTGTTACTGATCACTGATCCTTACTTCTGCACATCTATCCTTACCTGTTACTGATCACTGGTCCTTACTTCTGCACATCTATCCTGACCTGTTACTGATCACTGGTCCTTACTTCTGCACATCTATCCTGACCTGTTACTGATCACTGGTCCTTACTTCTGCACATCTATCCTGACCTGTTACTGATCACTGGTCCTTACTTCTGCACATCTATCCTGACCTGTTACTGATCACTGGTCCTTACTTCTGCACATCTATCCTGACCTGTTACTGATCACTGGTCCTTACTTCTGCACATCTATCCTTACCTGTTACTGATCACTGATCCTTACTTCTGCACATCTATCCTTACCTGTTACTGATCACTGGTCCTTACTTCTGCACATCTATCCTTACCTGTTACTGATCACTGATCCTTACTTCTGCACATCTATCCTTACCTGTTACTGATCACTGGTCCTTACTTCTGCACATCTATCCTGACCTGTTACTGATCACTGATCCTTACTTCTGCACATCTATCCTGACCTGTTACTGATCACTGGTCCTTACTTCTGCACATCTATCCTTTCCTGTTACTGATCACTGGTCCTTACTTCTGCACATCTATCCTTACTTGTTACTGATCACTGGTCTTTACTTCTGCACATCTATCCTGACCTGTTACTTATCACTGGTCTTTACTTCTGCACATCTATCCTGACCTGTTACTGATCACTGGTCTTTACTTCTGCACATCTATCCTGACCTGTTACTGATCACTGGTCCTTACTTCTGCACATCTATCCTGACCTGTTACTGATCAGTGGTCCTTACTTCTGCACATCTATCCTGACCTGTTACTGATCACTGGTCTTTACTTCTGCACATCTATCCTTACCTGTTACTGATCACTGGTCCTTACTTCTGCACATCTATCCTGACCTGTTACTGATTACTGTTCCTTACTTCTGCACATCTATCCTGACCTGTTACTGATCACTGGTCTTTACTTCTGCACATCTATCCTTACTTGTTACTGATCACTGGTCCTTACTTCTGCACATCTATCCTTACTTGTTACTGATCACTGGTCCTTACTTCTGCACATCTATCCTTACTTGTTACTGATCACTGGTCTTTACTTCTGCACATCTATCCTGACCTGTTACTTATCACTGGTCTTTACTTCTGCACATCTATCCTGACCTGTTACTGATCACTGGTCTTTACTTCTGCACATCTATCCTGACCTGTTACTGATCACTGGTCCTTACTTCTGCACATCTATCCTGACCTGTTACTGATCAGTGGTCCTTACTTCTGCACATCTATCCTGACCTGTTACTGATCACTGGTCTTTACTTCTGCACATCTATCCTTACCTGTTACTGATCACTGGTCCTTACTTCTGCACATCTATCCTGACCTGTTACTGATCACTGTTCCTTACTTCTGCACATCTATCCTGACCTGTTACTGATCACTGGTCTTTACTTCTGCACATCTATCCTTACTTGTTACTGATCACTGGTCCTTACTTCTGCACATCTATCCTTACTTGTTACTGATCACTGATTCTTACTTCTGCACATCTATCCTGACCTGTTACTGATCAGTGGTCCTTACTTCTGCACATCTATCCTGACCTGTTACTGATCACTGGTCTTTACTTCTGCACATCTATCCTTACCTGTTACTGATCACTGGTCCTTACTTCTGCACATCTATCCTGACCTGTTACTGATCACTGTTCCTTACTTCTGCACATCTATCCTGACCTGTTACTGATCACTGGTCTTTACTTCTGCACATCTATCCTTACTTGTTACTGATCACTGGTCCTTACTTCTGCACATCTATCCTTACTTGTTACTGATCACTGATTCTTACTTCTGCACATCTATCCTGACCTGTTACTGATCACTGATTCTTACTTCTGCACATCTATCCTGACCTGTTACTGATCACTGGTCCTTACTTCTGCACATCTATCCTTTCCTGTTACTGATCACTGGTCTTTACTTCTGCACATCTATCCTTACCTGTTACTGATCACTGGTCCTTACTTCTGCACATCTATCCTTACTTGTTACTGATCACTGGTCCTTACTTCTGCACATCTATCCTGACCTGTTACTGATCACTGGTCCTTACTTCTGCACATCTATCCTGACCTGTTACTGATCACTGGTCCTTACTTCTGCACATCTATCCTGACCTGTTACTGATCACTGGTCCTTACTTCTGCACATCTATCCTTACCTGTTACTGATCACTGGTCCTTTCTTCTGCACATCTATCCTGACCTGTTACTGATCACTGGTCCTTACTTCTGCACATCTATCCTTACCTGTTACTGATCACTGGTCCTTACTTCTGCACATCTATCCTTACTTGTTACTGATCACTGGTCCTTACTTCTGCACATCTATCCTTACCTGTTACTTATCACTGGTCCTTACTTCTGCACATCTATCCTTACTTGTTACTGATCACTGGTCTTTACTTCTGCACATCTGTCCTTACCTGTTACTGATCACTGGTCCTTACTTCTGCACATCTATCCTTACCTGTTACTGATCACTGTATTTTCCAATGATGGCAGAATTCGTAGTATTCAGCATTTGAGACATCGGGATGGCACAATATAAGGTCTCTGCTGGGTCCATTACTGTAGACGTCTATCCCCGCTCTGGTGTGATACTGATACATATGCCAAACACCAAGCCGACGTCCATACTACAACTCAACTACAACATTAGGCAGTGATCCTCTCCGGGATCGGACCGAGTGCAGATAATCGGGATATGTGACTCATGTCTCTGTTTCTCCTTGCAGGGAATGCTGATTGAAGGTCCCCCTGGTCCAGAAGGCCCTGCTGTGAGTAACTCCATCTTTACATGGCTTTAATGCCAAAATAAGAGCTCCGTTACCTGGCATCAATGACTCCTAATAATAGAGTACCTGTGCCAATGATAACCCCCAATAAACATGGAGAGGAGGAATAAGCCACTGCCTTATTCCTCTGACGGTTTATTTTATCTGCGAGCAGAAGGATTGGACATATGGCTTTACAGCTGCCTGATCCTTCCCTGCCCTGTACTCACATTAGATGGTCGGGTTCCTCCGACATTGATGTAATATTGCATAGTATCACTTAGCTGATGGAAAACTACAACTCCCAGCATGTTGGAGAGTGGCTGTCCTATATGTGCTGCTCCTGTCACTTTATCTGTTGCCATCGCTTCTCAGTCCGGATACTAACCCTTTCTCTCTCCTATTCAGGGATATCCTGGGCCTCCTGGTACATCTGGTTCCCCTGGTCCTTCTGGTGACCCAGGTGAAAGGGTAAGGCCCGAACGCTCCTCATTTACCCCTGCCTTATGTTCCTAGGTCGGAGCACAGGTGTATAACAGTAGGTGTCCCGGAAGCGTTTTCTGCTTGACGGGCCTGTGATACGTCACGTTACATGGTGCAGACTCTGCGGCTCCAAGACACGGAGCAGGGGGCATTTATATTGCAGAAATGGAGGGTGACGGAGATAAGCGTGGCCCTCTGTAAGGGTAGATTACGGTCACGTCTCCACACTGACACTTTTCAGCATATCCTCCATCATGTCTGTTACATGGGGATGATCTAACGCTCTGTATGTAGGGCAGGAAAGTTCATCAGTCATATGGAGCCCAGGCCAGGTACCAATCCACCACAGACAAATGGCGTCCATGCGAAAAAGGCTTAATTTGTTATTGCTCCCAGCCGTGTACGGCAGAAACATATGACATCAGCTGTTACTATACCGCCATATGGCTGTAATTAGGAGCAGGGATTGTTTGCAGGGTGTGTCGTGTACGGTGGAAGCCAACGCTCAGACAAGGCGGGAGGTGAACGATGGCGCAGGAGAAATTAACCTTCTCCTCCCCCATAGGGTGGCGGGCGTCCTTCATGGATAGGTGGCTGCAAACGTTCCGAAAATATTCCCGGTGTCCTTAATAAATGTAAAATAAAAAACATTGGCAGCAAAGAGATCATACAACGTGCAAACCCAAAGCAGATGTCACCGGGGCAGGGGAGTGGCTGGTAACATGCTGCTACAACCGAGAACATCTCATAGTGCCACCTGGTGGCCAAACCGCAGTACTGCACTGCCAACTCCTAACCATTAAACTATATGTGCTGTATATATCAGAGCTGGATATTGTAGAGCGGGAGACATTACCGGGTTCTGTACATGATGTCCTGATCTCTGCACCAGCGGAAAACACTGAGTGACCGGGGTACGGAAATCAGAAGTATCGACTGTGAACGCGATGGTTTTATTACACCCAGAAGCCATTTACTGTCATTCCTCCCTATCCATGATCAGCGGAACAGGCTCAGCAATTGATAATTTGTTTGTTTTTTAGCTTGTCCATGTCTTGTGCGCAACAGTGTGATACGGCACTACAATGATCTCTCCTGACTGAGTAATGCCCGGTCCTCTCCTGAGTAATGCCCGTAGTAATGCCTGGTCCTCTCCTGAGTAATGCCCGGTCCTCTCCCGAGTAATGCCCAGAGTAATGCCTGGTCCTCTCCCGAGTAATGCCCGTAGTAATGCCTGGTCCTCTCCTGAGTAATGCCCGTAGTAATGCCTGGTCCTCTCCCGAGTAATGCCCGGTCCTCTCCCGAGTAATGCCCAGAGTAATGCCTGGTCCTCTCCTGAGTAATGCCCGGAGTAATGCCTGGTCCTCTCCCGAGTAATGCCTGGTCCTCTCCCGAGTAATGCCCGGAGTAATGCCCGGTCCTCTCCCAAGTAATGCCCGGAGTAATGCCTGGTCCTCTCCCGAGTAATGCCCGGAGTAATGCCCGGTCCTCTCCCGAGTAATGCCCGGAGTAATGCCCGGTCCTCTCCCAAGTAATGCCCGGAGTAATGCCTGGTCCTCTCCCGAGTAATGCCCGGAGTAATGCCCGGTCCTCTCCTGAGTAATGCCCGGAGTAATGCCTGGTCCTCCCCCGAGTAATGCCCGGAGTAATGCCTGGTCCTCTCCCGAGTAATGCCCGGAGTAATGCCCGGTCCTCTCCTGAGTAATGCCCGGAGTAATGCCTGGTCCTCTCCCGAGTAATGCCCGGAGTAATGCCTGGTCCTCTCCCGAGTAATGCCCGGAGTAATGCCTGGTCCTCTCCTGAGTAATGCCCGGAGTAATGCCTGGTCCTCTCCCGAGTAATGCCCGGAGTAATGCCCGGTCCTCTCCTGAGTAATGCCCGGAGTAATGCCCGGTCCTCTCCCGAGTAATGCCCGGAGTAATGCCCGGTCCTCTCCTGAGTAATGCCCGGAGTAATGCCTGGTCCTCTCCCGAGTAATGCCCGGAGTAATGCCTGGTCCTCTCCCGAGTAATGCCCGGAGAAATGCCTGGTCATCTCCCGAGTAATGCCCGGAGTAATGCCCGGTCCTCTCCCGAGTAATGCCCAGTCCTCTCCCGAGTAATGCCTAAAGTAATGCCTGGTCCTCTCCTGAGTAATGCCCGGAGTATGCCTGGTTCTCTCCCGAGTAATAACCGGAGTAATGCCTGGTCCTCTCCCGAGTAATGCCAGGAGTAATATCCGGTCCTCTCCTGAGTAAATCCCGGAGTAATGCCCGGTCCTTTCCCAAGTAATGCCCGCTCTTCTCCCGAGTAATGCCCGGGCCTCTCCCGAGTGTTGCCCGGTCCTCTCCCTAGTAATGCCCGGAGTAATGCCTGGTCCTCTCCCTAGTAATGCCCAGAGTAATGCCCGGTCCTCTCCCTAGTAATGCCCAGAGTAATGCCCGGTCCTTTCCGGAGTGTTGCCCGGTCCTCTCCGGAGGGTTGCCCGGTCCTCTCTCGAGTGTTGCCCGCTCCCCTCTCGAGTGTTGCCCGCTCTTCTCCCGAGTGTTGCCCGCTCCTCTCTCGAGTGTTGCCCGCTCCTCTCCCGAGTGTTGCCCGGTCTTCTCCTGAGTGTTGCCCGCTCCTCTCTTGAGTGTTGCCCGCTCCTCTCTTGAGTGTTGCCCGCTCCTCTCTCGAGTGTTGCCCGCTCCTCTCTCGAGTGTTGCCCGCTCCTCTCTCGAGTGTTGCCCGCTCCTCTCTCGAGTGTTGCCCGCTCCTCTCTCGAGTGTTGCCCGCTACTCTCTCGAGTGTTGCCCGCTCCTCTCTCGAGTGTTGCCCGCTCCTCTCTCTCGAGTGTTGCCCGCTCCTCTCCCGAGTGTTGCCCGGTCTTCTCCTGAGTGTTGCCCGCTCCTCTCTTGAGTGTTGCCCGCTCCTCTCTCTCGAGTGTTGCCCGCTCCTCTCTCCCGAGTGTTGCCCGCTCCTCTCTCCCGAGTGTTGCCCGCTCCTCTCTCGAGTGTTGCCCGCTCCTCTCTCGAGTGTTGCCCGCTCCTCTCTCTCGAGTGTTGCCCGCTCCTCTCTCTCGAGTGTTGCCCGCTCCTCTCTCTCGAGTGTTGCCCGCTCCTCTCTCTCGAGTGTTGCCCGCTCCTCTCTCTCGAGTGTTGCCCGCTCCTCTCCCGAGTGTTGCCCGCTCCTCTCTCGAGTGTTGCCCGCTCCTCTCTCGAGTGTTGCCCGCTCCTCTCTCTCGAGTGTTGCCCGCTCCTCTCCCGAGTGTTGCCCGGTCTTCTCCCGAGTGTTGCCTCAGGAGCAGATATCACTATTTCTTTATACAGAGAAAGGTTATATAGGAACTGGATGGGTAACAATGTTCGGGCCCCGCAGGACGAGTCCATTACAAATCTCTTATTTTATTTGGTGCTTCCTTGGGTCAGAGGGAAATCCTGCATATTGGCCAAGCAAGGCGACTGGGACGTAACCGGAGATTCATATTCCCCATCCACAAATCCCATAGCAGCTACACAGAAGGCCAGACCATGATGGATGGTATGATCTGAGGCCGGCGGGGGCACCATTACCCCCACAGAGTCCATGTATGATGTCTGCGCAGCACCTGCCTCTCCCGGAGCAGGACTTACCCTTCTACGTTGTGAAATGTTGAGCTTTATCTGGATACGGAGCAGTTATTGATGTTGTGTCAATGCATAATGTGACATCTTGTCTGTCTCATCCCCCATCAGGGACCCCCAGGACGACCAGGACTTTCAGGAGCTGATGGTTTACCCGGACCCCCAGGCACTATGATCATGTTACCAGTAAGTACCCAAGAATGTCAGTAAGTGTCAGTAAAGGTGCTGTATTAATACACCAGCTTCATCTTGGACACGTTCCCAGGGGTGAAAAAGCTGCATTTTTTTCTTGTGCTGTTTAGTTGATGCTTTTTCACTTTTTTGTGTTTATTTTTTTTTTTTTATGCATTTGTTAGTTGGGCTTCTGCACTTAAAAACACAATTGCATTTCTTAAAGGCATTTTTCAGGAAAAACACCAAAAATGCACAATTTACCAGTGTCTTATGGGGCTCAGGACTTTTCATGAAATCACATCCACTTTGCTTGAGGCCTCTTTCACTCGTCCGTGTCTCCGGTACGTGTTTAGTCCTTTTCCTCACGTACCGGAGACACGGGCACACGTAGACCCATTAAAATCAATGGGTCTGCACTCACGTGCATATTCTGCCATGGACCGTGTGGAGCATACATGCGCTCCACACATCAACATGTCCGTTTTTCTCCGGCATCCGGGGTGTCACACAGAATGCAAATGGACCATGTGACACGCGCCGGAGAAAACACACGTGTTTGAGAAAAAAACCCCAAAACTTTACTCACCTTCTCCAGCGCTGCTGTCTCTGCCGCTGCTGGCACTTGCTGCCGACCGCCGCTCATTATGCTCATTGCATATTCACTTCACTGCGGGCCGGAAGCAGCAGCAGCAGCGGGGAGTCGGCAGAACCGGAGACCGCAGATCAGCACCACGGACAGCGACGCCAGGGACAGGTGAGTAGAAAGTTCCCGTTCTCCGTGTGTTATCAACACACGGCTCACGCAGGGCAATACGCACCTTTGACACGTCCGTGAAAAATGTGCGTGATTTTCATGAACATGTGAAAGAGGCCTTATTAATCAAAAAAAAATTTCTGCACCAAAAAAAGTGGGAAAAAAACCCCGATGGTGGTAATGCAATGTGTGAACGTGGCCTCGGGGTAAAGATCTGCCCCTAATGGCAGCGATCCTGTAATATATGGAGGTCTGCATAGGGGTTACACAGACCAATAACGCAAGTAATGGCCTGAAATAAAAAAAAACAATTTCTATGAATAATTCTGCTCACCCTCACGCCCGCCGTTATGTTCCATCAATCAGTAACAAGCAGCTCACAGCCGCAGGTCCGCTCCCCACGGTGCTACATTTAGGGAGCAATTCCTATTTCATGGCATCGTTACTCTGAATGCAGCTGTCACGAATGTTTTGTGACTATTGTCGCCGAGCTGCTGGAAGATTCCTATTAGTAAGAACTGCTGTTTGCACCAAAAGAACAATCATTTGATTCAAGCTGTTTCATAAAATCTCACACTCCTGCCAAATCCACGTGGAAACTACATGTGTCGCTTGGTTAAAAGGACTTAAGAAGCCACGAAGCTTCTAATAAAGAGTCCAGCGAGGAGCAGACGAGCGGCGGAGGATCTAGTGATCATTGCTGCATCAGATCAGAAGAAGCTCCTGGGGTCGGAGCCGGGATCTATTGATCAGCGTGTCTGCAGCGCCCTTCATACTAGCACAAAAAATAAAACCGGTAAAGTTTTTAGCCTTCTTTTAACTTGTACATACAGTTTGTCTGTAATATTGAACAACTCTGCAAGGCCTTAGTGTTACTTGTCTTTTACCATTATGGAGAAAGACTACAACCTCATACAGCCAAGCTACGTATAATTACACACCCTCAGAGCCGTCAGCTTTCTCCTTCCCCCCACACTGACTGCTGTGAGATAAGACCTGGAAGTGTTTGTATTGATGCATATGGGCATGGGTTTTTTTTTCCCCCTGTATGATGCTGCCTGCTTATGATTGGTCAGCTTCATGCAGGAGAAGGACACGCCCCCAGAGACGAATCTCAGAAATTGTAAACTAAAATATAAAAAATAAAAGCTAGGTTTTACTCAGCTATTCAGACACTATTTTAAGATGATCAGTCGGGTGAAAGGTGCTTTATAAAGAAAACTATCAGTTGGTTGTTGGTGCCCGTCTGCAGACAGCTTGATCGGAGCACAGTTGCAGCCAGGTATATTTCTCAATCAAAACACTTCAACATTTCAAGGAAATCGTAGTTTGACAATTCATCCGGGCACTGGAGAGAGCTCTGGTCCAGTGCTGCTCCCCGCCGGCTTTTCTCCAGCTCATTGACTGGTCTCATGTGTGTACTTAGCAAGAGACCTGTCAATCACCTGATCAGACAGTATGTTATCTGAAACGCCGGAGCACTTCACAGAACATGATAGCTGACTGCAGCTGTACAGCCGGGCCGCGATCCATTAGAACCAGGGGACGGGATCCTGTACAGCCGGGCCGTGATCCATTAGAACCAGGGGACAGATCCTGTACAGCCGTGCCGCGATCCATTAAAACCAGGGGACAGGATCCTGTACAGCCTGGCCACGATCCATTTGAACCAGGGGACGGGATCCTGTACAGCCAGGCACTTATTCATTAGAACCAGGGGACAGGATCCTGTACAGCCGGGCCACGAATCATTAGAACCAGGGAACGGGATCCTGTACAGCCGGGCAACGATCCATTAGAACCAGGGGACAGGATCCTGTACAGCCGGGCCACGAATCATTAGAACCAGGGAACGGGATCCTGTACAGCCGAGCCGCGATCCATTAGAACCAGGGGACAGGATCTTGTACAGCCAGGCTGTGATCCATCAGAACCAGAGGACAGGATCTTGTATAGCCGGGCTGCGATCCATTAGAACCAGAGGACATGATCTTGTACAGCCAGGCTGCAATCCATTAGAACCAGGGAACGGGATCCTGTACAGCCGGGCAACGATCCATTAGAACCAGGGGACAGGATACTGTACAGCCGGGCCACGAATCATTAGAACCAGGGAACGGGATCCTGTACAGCCGAGCCACGATCCATTAGAACCAGGGGACAGGATCTTGTACAGCCAGGCTGTGATCCATTAGAACCAGAGGACAGGATCTTGTACAGCCAGGCTGCAATCCATTAGAACCAGGGGACAGGATCCTGTACAGTCGGGCTACGATTCATTAAAACCAGGGTACAGGATCTTGTACAGCCGGGCTGCGATCCATTTGAACCAGGGGACAGGATCTTGTACAGCCGGGCTGCGATCCATTTGAACCAGGGGACAGGATCTTGTACAGCCGGGCTGCGATCCATTAGAACCAGAGGACAGGATCTTGTACAGCCAGGACGCGATCCATTAGAACCAGGGGACAGGATTCTGTACAGCCGGGCCGCGATCCATTAGAACCAGGGGACAGGATCCTGTACAGCTGGGCCACGATTCATTAGAACCAGGGGACAGGATCCTGTACAGCCGGGCCGCAATACATTAGAACCAGGGGACAGGATCCTGTACAGCCGGGGCGCAATACATTGGAACCAGGGCACAGGATCCTGTACAGCCGGGCCGTGATCCATTAGAACCAGGGGACAGGATCCTGTACAGCCGGGCTGCGATCCATTAGAACCAGGGGACAGGATCCTGTACAGCTGGGCCGCGATCCATTAGAACCAGGGGACAGGATCCTGTACAGCCGGGCCACGATCCATTAGAACCAGGGGACAGGATCCTGTACAGCTGGGCCGCGATCCATTAGAACCAGGGGACAGGATCCTGTACAGCCGGGCCACGATCCATTAGAACCAGGGGACAGGATCCTGTACAGCTGGGCCACGAATCATTAGAACCAGGGAACGGGATCCTGTACAGCCGAGCCGCGATACATTAGAACCAGAGGACAGGATCCTGTACAGCCGGGCCACGATCCATTAGAACCAGGGGACAGGATCCTGTACAGCTGGGTCACGAATCATTAGAACCAGGGAACGGGATCCTGTACAGCCGAGCCGCAATACATTAGAACCAGGGGACGGGATCCTGTACAGCCGGGCCACGATTCATTAGAACCATGGGACAGGATCCTGTACAGCTGGGCTACGAATCATTAGAACCATGGGACAGGATCCTGTACAGCTGGGCTACGAATCATTAGAACCAGGGGACAGGATCCTGTACAGCCGGGCCACGATCCATTAGAACCAGGGGACATGATCCTGTGAAAATGATGCCTAAAGGTGACGGCCTAAACCCACTACATTACAAGCTATTCAAGCACATGACCCGTTTTCTGATTGACAGGTCAGGGTAGGGCCAGATTTTGTTTTTCAGTTTTGCGGCCATCAGCCAGCCGCGGGTGGATGGAGTTTTGGCCGCCCCGTCTTGGCCATATCCTTAGTAAACAGAAAAGTGAAGTGTGAGCCAGACATGACTGTGAAATTGAAGACCGCTATTATACTTGATATTAACATTTTGCTGCCCTTTAGTTCCATTTTTATCCCATGCAGTTTTTGCCTGTGCCACTAGAGGGGAGCAGTGTGCTGGATTTCAACGGCACCTGATGCACGAGCCTCCAGCGCTGCACAGGTTAATCGTGCACTCATTAAGCCTCGCGGCTGTGGCTCATTGCCCTCTCTTTGCTGCAGTAAAATCCTTATGATATAAATGTGATTTATCTATAATTCAATACACAGCAATTTCATGGAGTCTTGATGGGGCCTTTTAAGCAGGAATAAATCTAAGATCTGTTTTCATAAAGGCAGCAGCACGGCCGAGAAAAAGAAGAGAAAGCTTTGTTTGGAGGCAACAAAATGCTATTTTACTGCCTAGAATAAAATCTTCACTGCCGGGCGGCCAGCGAGGGGGGTCTTCCGCTGTGGCCTGGTGGTCTCGCCAGAGTGTGTAGATTGTGCATTCAGTATGTAAAGCCCTATATGTAATGGTGTCTTGTACCCCTCAGGTTTTCATGCTCTGTTCTTTTTTCTTTTCAGTTCCGATTCTCAGGGGGAGGAGACGGTTCCTCCAAAGGACCCCAACTTTCTCAACAAGAAGCCCAGGCTCAAGCCATGCTACAGCAAGCTAGAGTAAGGACGCAGCCGGGACTGACAACCAAACCCCCCATGCTTTACAGTGCAGCTCTGCTTGTGTAGATAGGTTCGCTCCCCCGCGCTTTACGGTGCAGCTCTGCTTGTGTAGATAGGTTGTCGCGCTCCCCCATGCTTGTGTAGAGAGGTTGTTGTGCTCCTCCATGCTTTACACTGCAGCTCTGCTTGTGTAGAGGTTGTTGCGCTCCCCCATGCTTTACACTGCAGCTCTGCTTGTGTAGAGGTTGTTGCGCTCCCCCATGCTTTACACTGCAGCTCTGCTTGTGTAGAGGTTGTTGCGCTCCCCCATGCTTTACACTGCAGCTCTGCTTGTGTAGAGGATGTTGCGCTCCCCCATGCTTTACACTGCAGCTCTGCTTGTGTAAAGGTTGTTACGCTCCCCCATGCTTTACACTGCAGCTCTGCTTGTGTAGATAGGTTGTCGCGCTTCCCCATACTTGTGTAGAGAGGTTGTTGTGCTCCTCCATCCTTTACACTGCAGCTCTGCTTGTGTAGATAGGTTGTCGCGCTCCCCCATGCTTGTGTAGAGAGGTTGTTGCGCTCCCCCACGCTTTACACTGCAGCTCTGCTTGTGTAGATGGGTTGTTGCGCTCCCCCACGCTTTACACTGCAGCTCTGCTTGTGTAGATGGGTTGTTGCGCTCCCCCGTGCTTTACGGTGCAGCTCTGCTTGCGTAGATAGGTTGTCGCACTCCCCCATACTTGTGTAGAGAGGTTGTTGTGCTCCTCCATGCTTTACACTGCAGCTCTGCTTGTGTAGATAGGAGAAGGTCAGTGCATGGAGAGCAGATTGCGTTTATAAAAGGCCAGTCACATCTTATTACATGAGTAAAATTGCACAGTCCTTGTTACTATAAGCGACTGTACAATTTAAAGGGAATCTGTTAGCAGGTTTTTGCAACCTCATCTAAGAGCAGCATAATGTAGGCAAAGAGACCCTGAGTTTAATGATGTATGACTTAGATTAGTGGCTGCAATCGTTGTGACACAGTGAAAGATTTTAGATTTTGCATGTAGCAGAGCTGGGAGAGCTGCAATCCCCCCACACCAGGCTTTCAGTCTACATTTCCATAGATAGAAGCTGCTAATCACAGAAGGGGCGAAATCAGAGTAGAGCTCAGTGCTGCTGAGACCCACTAATGATAAAGATAAGAGGCTTAAACTAACCTTGTAGGTAAACAAGGCGGATGTGCAGTACCCGTGCAGAAGACAGAGCAGCTTTGGCACTGAGCATTTCTGGCTGTCTGCTACCGCCATCGCCGGGAGCAAGAGCAGCTGATCGGCGGGGGTGCGCTATGTCGGACCCCGGCTGATCAGACATTGATGACCTATCCTAAGGACCGGCCATCAATGTAAAAGTAGTGGACAACCCCTTTAAAGTGCAGATTTAGTGAATAGGAAATCCCCCTTCCAAACCTCATTCTTGGAGCAAATTATAATCCATGCTTTTGTGTGTTTCTGATTTCAGCTGGCCTTAAGGGGCCCGTCTGGCCCAATGGGACTTACTGGAAGGCCCGGCCCACTGGTGAGTAACGAAGGCTTCCTGTTACCGGAGTCAGGTGATCCTGAATGTTCAGCACAAGTGCGTGACTGCTGAGAGATTAATCTGTGCTGTTCCGCTGTTTTCTTCCAGGGATCTCCAGGTCCTTCAGGATTGAAGGGAGAACCAGGTGATTTAGGGCCACAGGTAAAATATATACATAAGTCCTCGTGCGTCTGTGAGTGCGGGAATCTGTCATATCCTGCAGAAAACTCTGAGTACATGACAACGTGTGTCTGTCCATTGCTGTGCAGATAACAATGACTACTCCGTCTGGTTATGGTGACAACTGGTACCCTAAGTTGTTACAGACCCCCGGTAATGACATCACTGATCAGACAGGAGACCCCACGCCTTATACTAAAGCAGCAGCCCCTCTATTACTGCTGACAACCGACCTGCACACAAATGTGAGAGGTGTCAGCCCCGCCCCTGGTGATGAGATCACTGATATGATGTGTGATCAGACGGGAGACCACACCCCTAATTCTACAGCATCAACCCCGCCCCCTGGTGATGACATCACTGGTATAATGACGTGATCTGACAGGAAACCACACCCCTTATTATACAGTGTCATCCCCGCCCCCTGGATGACATCACTGGTATAATGACATGTAATCAGAAAGGAGACCACACCCCTTATTCTACAGTGTCAGTCCCGCCCCCTGGTGATGACATCACTGGTATAATGACGTGTAATCAGACAGGAGACCACACCCCTTATTCTACAGTATCAGCCCCGCCCCCTGGATGACATCACTGGTATAATGACATGTAATCAGAAAGGAGACCACACCCCTTATTCTACAGTGTCAGTCCCGCCCCCTGGTGATGACATCACTGGTATAATGACGTGTAATCAGACAGGAGACCACACCCCTTATTCTACAGTGTCAGTCCCGCCCCCTGGTGATGACATCACTGGTATAATGACATGTGATCAGACAGGAGACCACACCCCTTATTCTACAGTGTCAGTCCCGCCCCCTGGATGACATCACTGGTATAATGACGTGTAATCAGACAGGAGACCACACCCCTTATTCTACAGTGTCAGCCCCGCCCCCTGGATGACATCACTGGTATAATGACATGTGATCAGACAGGAGACCACACCCCTTATTCTACAGTATCATCCCCGCCCCCTTGTGATGACATCACTGATATAATAACGTGATCATACAGGAGACCACACCTCTTACACCATTTGCTGGCTAAATATTTTTTTTTCTTTAAAAAATTAATACTAGAAGTGTAAAGTACTGCCCGTTACCTGCCCGGTTTCTCCGCTGCCCTCCCCCGCTGTCTGCACCCCACATTGTGGGTGCTGATAACAAACGACACCGCAATTGGACAAATGAGGGCAGAATTATAACAGGGGATAGGTAGGGATGTGCCAAAAATATATTACATTTTCATGGAAATCCGTTTGGGCCTATAGGAGCCATGAAATCTTCCCCCCCCCCATGCCCCTCGTATTTCCCATAGGCAGAGTGGGTAGGGGGCTATGATTATTGGGGGCTCAGATAGTGGCTGTTGTGGTGTAAAGATCCTATAAGCTGCTGTGAAGTCACACCGGACTGTCCTCCGCACCGTGCATGTCATTCTCACTGTATGGCCCATGTTGTATATAGTGCTGCTTACTCTACACCTTACTTATGCTTTCCTGGGGTCTCTCCGTGTTTATCTTCAGGGTCCTCGTGGTTCTCAAGGAGGTCCCGGACCCACAGGGAAGCCTGGACGGAGGGTAGGTGCACAGATCTTCCATCGCCGGCAGTACTGTGAAGCGACCGGGGGATAACGGCTGATAATATACAGTAAGTTACGACGTCTGTGACCCGTCTCTTGTATTCCAGGGCCGGGCAGGGAGTGATGGTGCCCGCGGTATGCCCGGACAGACTGGACCCAAGGTACAGTGTATTGTATGGAGCATCGCTGTCTGTTACGCCCTGAAACAATACCCAAAATACCTGATCTTGTTTTGTTTGTAGGGTGACCGAGGATTCGATGGTTTGGCTGGTTTGCCTGGAGAGAAAGGTCATCGAGTAGGTCCAGGTCTATTGATATGATCATTCATCGGCCATTATTTTGAGGTGGTTAATACATTTTATTGGTTGTTAGGGTGAATCTGGTCCCCACGGGCCTCCCGGACCACCAGGAGAGGACGGTGAGAGGGTAAGCACATTATCCTATAAATATGGTATGTGAAGCCCGCTGCTGATGTACGGGCAGGTCCGGGGCCGTGCCACTCGGGTTGGGCGGATGATGCACTCAAGCATCTTGTTGCTTTCCTTAGGGCGATGACGGAGAAGTCGGACCTCGGGGATTGCCAGGCGAACCTGTGAGTATGTTACCTGTCAGGCTTTGTATAGAGTATATACTGTACATTGCAGAGTTCTGCGTTGCTGGAGATGGCGGTATCACATTTACTATCATCTAATATATAAAGCTGAATGTGTGTATGTGTGTGTGTGTGTGTGTGTGTGTGTGTGTGTGTGTGTATGTATGTGTGTATGTCAGGGATTGGCATCTGCACCGTCGCAGCTACAGCCACAAAATTTTGCACACTCACACGTCTGGATCCCGAGAGCATCATAGGCTATGTTGTGAGGCAAAATTTTAACCCAGCGCTTTACAGTTATTCGCCAAAAAACCTGCCTCCATTAAAGCAAATGGAGCTGGGAGCCACAGTGCAGCCAGAACTTCAGAAGAATGCGCAGCCACGCCCTTATATGGAATGTTGCACAATGCAGCCAGGGAAAGAGACAGACACAGACAGGGAAAGAGGCAGACACAGGCAGGGTAAGAGACAGACATAGACAGGGTAAGAGACAGACACAAAGACACAGACAAAGAGACAGAGACAGACATAGGGAAACAGACAGGGAAAGAAAGGGAAAGAGACAGACCGGGTAAGAGACAGACAAAGACAGGTAAAGAGACAGACAAAGAGACAGAGGGAAAGAGAGAGACAGGGAAAGAGAGGGAAAGAGACAGACAGGGAAAGAGACAGACAGACAGGGAAAGAGACAGACAGACAGGGAAAGAGACAGACAGACAGGGAAAGAGACAGACAGGGAAAAAGACAGACAGACAGGGAAAGAGGCAGAGAGACAGGGAAAGAGGCAGAGAGACAGGGAAAGAGGCAGAGAGACAGGGAAAGAGACATAGAGACAGGGAAAGAGACAGAGAGACAGGGAAAGAGACAGAGAGACAGGGAAAGAGACAGAGAGACAGGGAAAGAGACAGAGAGACAGGGAAAGAGACAGAGAGACAGGGAAAGAGACAGAGAGACAGGGAAAGAGACAGAGAGACAGGGAAAGAGACAGAGAGACAGGGAAAGAGACAGAGAGACAGGGAAAGAGACAGAGAGACAGGGAAAGAGACAGAGAGACAGGGAAAGAGACAGAGAGACAGGGAAAGAGACAGAGAGACAGGGAAAGAGACAGAGAGACAGGGAAAGAGATTGAGACAGACACGGTGAAAGAGATTGAGACAGACACGGTGAAAGAGATTGAGACAGACAGGGAAAGAGACAGACAGACAGAGAGATATATACAGAGGGGGAGACAGACAGAGAATGGGAGAGAAACAGAGAGACAGTTACTATCCCGGGCGTTAATACATTCTATTTATACATTCTATCCCGGGAATGTTAATATATTTTATGTTAACACCAGTTATTAACCCGGGTGAAGCCAAGTAGTACAGCTAGTAGTTATATAATACTGATAACACATAAATGTAAGAGTAAAGGGGCTGACGCACTGTCCATGCTAGTCAGATAACAGGCCATCAGTCCTGAGGGTCCTACGTTACCCCAACTGCAGATATGAGGGGAAAGGATTGGGCTGCTGCATCGCAACATGTCTGATCCTTTGAAATATAATGTGGACGTAGCTTTATTGTGCCAACGTGGAGGCCTCACAGAGTGAGACGTGGAAAGGTCCGGTGTCAGGGCTAGAACGGCCTCCTCGGATTTTGGACCCCACTGCTCCGTCTGCAGCGGGAATGTTTGGCTGTAACCGTGCGGAGGATTCACCCACTCCTCGTTTACATTAGTTACACATTGTAGAGTATTATACTATCTACTTTATCATATTAATTCCTCTGTTTGTGTTTATAGGGGCCACGTGGTTTACTTGGACCAAAGGGACCTCCCGGCCCCCCTGGACCACACGTAAGTCTTCCCTCCTGTTCATTATCCCGCGGGTGGTCACATCGGGAAGGCCGTATCTGCAGTAATCCTTCTCTCGTGTCATCCCACACACACCCTCGCAGCGGGTAATGAGCCTGAACCGGGCAAAGTTCTGCACATTTCTCCTCTTATTAAAATATTGCTGATAAGTTGCATCATGGAAACGCTCAGAGCAGCGAAGACGCACAAATCTGGATCCATCATTGCATCTGGTGATAAATGATGATTGGCTATAATGCGGGGGGGGTCGGTGTGCGGCGTGATGCGCATGTCGTATTCCCACCATTAGATGTCCATCAGGACATAAGCGATGGATCGGCCCTGATTTATACTGACCACACCACAGGTCTCATTGTGGACCGGAAATGGCATCATTGGTTATATTAATTTATCCACTAATTTGTGAGAAATACAACATTTTCCCCATGTTTGTTATGTTTTCTTCTGGTCCCCAATACAGGGCGTTTCTGGTATGGACGGACCAGTTGGACCCAAAGGCAGTGTGGTGAGTATTAATATATGAAATTAGTGAGAGCCATTTATACAGTCATGTCTGAGAGAATAATCTTTATGCTGATTTTGCTCTCCTTTTCTTTTAGGGACCTCAAGGTGAGCCAGGACCCCCTGGTCAGCAAGGAAACCCGGGTGCACAGGTGAGGCTGGAGTGCTCGGACATAGCTGAGATTGTGCACCCCACATACGCAGCGTGTACCCCACATACTCTGTGTATGCCCCACGAGCTCAGCGTATGGCTCACGTTCTCAGCATACAGCCTGTGTACTCTGCGTATGCCCCATGTACTGAGCATGTGCCCCACACACTAAGTGTATGGTCCAAGTACTCAGCCTATGCCCCACGAATTCAGCGTATGCCTCAAATACTGAGCGTGTGCCCCAAACACTGTGTGCCCCACATACTCAACCTATGCCTCACGTATTCAACCTATGCCCCACGTACTGAGCGTGTGCCCCACATGCTTGGTGTATGCCCCACGTACTGAGCGTGTGCCCCACATGCTTGGTGTATGCCCCACGTACTGAGCGTGCGCCCCACATGCTTGGTGTATGCCCCTAGTACTGAGAGTGCGCCCCCACATGCTCAGTGTATGCCCACACATACTGAGTACGCCCCACATACTGAGAGTGCGCCCCGCATGCTCGGTGTATGCCCCACGTACTGAGAGTGCGCCCCGCATGCTCGGTGTATGCCCCACGTACTGAGAGTGCGCCCCGCATGCTCGGTGTATGCCCCACGTACTGAGAGTGCGCTTCACATGCTCGGTGTATGCCCCACGTACTGAGGGTGCGCCCCACATGCTCGGTGTATGCCCCACGTACTGAGAGTGCGCTCCACATGCTCGGTGTATGCCCCACGTACTGAGAGTGCGCTTCACATGCTCGGTGTATGCCCCACGTACTGAGAGTGCGCTTCACATGCTCGGTGTATGCCCCACGTACTGAGAGTGCGCTTCACATGCTCGGTGTATGCCCCACGTACTGAGAGTGCGCTTCACATGCTCGGTGTATGCCCCACGTACTGAGAGTGCGCCCCGCATGCTCGGTGTATGCCCCACGTACTGAGAGTGCGCCCCCACATGCTCGGTGTATGCCCACACATACTGAGTACGCCCCACATGCTCGGTGTATGCCCCACGTACTGAGAGTGCGCCCCGCATGCTTGGTGTATGCCCCACGTACTGAGAGTGCGCCCCCACATGCTCGGTGTATGCCCACACATACTGAGTACGCCCCACATGCTCGGTGTATGCAGATAAGTAGGAACTGGGTTGATTGGTCACTGCAGTGATCCCCGGTTTCCTCTTAGGCCATTGTATGTGATGATGAGACCGAGCCGGACCTGAAGCTGCTCTTGTCTTATAAAGTATAAAAATAAGAAAAGGTCAGATAGTGCGGGCCTCACATCACCTTCATAATACCCGGGATGTATTGTCAGACTGTATCTCTCACTAGCGATGGAGATGTATAAAAAATACAATATTCGTGAAAACGTGGTGACTTTTTTTTTTACTGCATGTGTCAGCAGCAGAAAACCCAGTAGAAATCTGCTCTGATTATTGCCCTTTCTTTTTGCTACATTTTTCCTGGTTTTTATGCCGATTTTTCTACAGCATTTTTTTTTTTTTTTATCCGTTTTTTTAGTCCGGTAATGTTGGGATTCTGCACACGATAGCATTTTTTTAAGTTCTTCAAAAAAAAGTCTAAAGTTAAAAAAAAAAAAATAAACACCAAAACACGCCCGGTTCTGCAGCGCCGTTGGACTCGTCATGAAATCGCATCCACTTTGCTTGGACTGTTAAATATTATTTATTATTATTATTAATAATAATATATATAATATATATATTTTACCTAAAAACCCCAACATCTCGGCTATGTGTGAACACGGCTCTAGCTCCAATCTGCCGTTGTGTAATTCTGGGCTGGGAGCCGCAGCAGAAATAATGAGATGGATTCCGGTCCTCCCCGTATCCTTCACCAGGTGGCTGCGGCTCTGCGCCGGGGAATGTCCTTGCCTCCAGTCTTTCTTCCAGTATAACCTTGTCAGTGCCAACTAGACCTCTGGTTTTATTTATGAAGTGTCCAGATGGTGAAGTGCAAGTGCCGGATTCCCACTGGGCCGCCGTCTTGAAGGGTGATCTTCTGGTGACCTTTTTGGAGATTCTGAATTTTAATGGGGACAAACAAATTTCCATGAGTAACTTGATGGAAACCGGGAGCGGCTGATGCTTCTGTAGTCATGTCAGGAGCAGCTGTAAGTGTCCTCAGCCCCTAAAATAGAGAGGTATAGATACCCCCCCCCATGTATGAGAACCATGTGAATACACTGCCCCCCCCCCTTCCCCAATATGGTTATTTAGTTTCTGAGTCCTTTCTTTTTTTCTCTAATGATCATAAATGATAGAACCTTAAAATCTTATATATCTCCCTTTTTTTTCTGCAGGGTCTTCCGGGTCCTCAGGGAGCGATTGGGCCACCAGGAGAAAAGGTAACGTGTAACGTGTCCCAGCTGCTGTGCCCCCCCCACCCCCCACAATAACATCTGCTGTAGAGCGTCCGTCCGTCCATATATCTTCCCTTTCATGTCAGTACTGGAGACGGGGAGATGTGCAGGGATAAAACATTGACCTCACCCATTAATAACACTGTTTACATAAATCCTATACAGCCGGGGCTGCCGAGCGCTCGCCTTTCATGTCTCCATTAAGCACAAAATAAATCACATAACATGTAATGTAAACGGCATGTAACCATCCGGACATGAGTGGAGACATGTGTAACGGCAGGGACCGGCACTGTCTGCCTGGGTGGTGGTGGGAGACAGATGAGGTCAACAGGAACCTTCCACCAGGGCGGTCAGAGGCCCTGCAAAATAGAGCATAGCCCTACTAACAAAGGTGACCCCTCAATCAGCGAAGATAGTGCGTGAGGACAATGTAGGGGGGTGTAGGGCGATGGTGATATAATCGAAACAATGAAATTAAGTCCTCACTCGGCCGTAACGTATGAAGAAAAAAAAAAGCTCTGGAAGAAGAGGAGGAAAAACGAAAGTACGTGGCTTCCAGGCAGGGCCGGACTGGGACTAAAATTCAGCCCTGACATTTGGGGGTGCACAGGCCTACTTTTTGCGTGTGCACTTGTAGATTGTGTAACACGACCATATAACATATTTCAATAGGAAGGAGGAAGCTGCGGTCACCGGTACCGCCACTGCCGCGCTGCTCAGCAGTGTGTGCATGCCGGGAACACTATCACACAGCAGAGATGGCACACACTGCTGAGGAGCGCAGCGGTGAACGCGGCCCACTACAGGCACCGGCCCATCTGGCATTTGCCAGAATTGCCCTATGGCCAGTCCGGGCCTGCTTCCAGGTTTCTTGGCTTTCAGTAGATGACGTGGCGGCCGTGGCCGGGCGGTGGAGGATGCCATACCTGCTCTTATCTCCGGTGCTTCACAACACAAGGAGCATCTTCTGATAAATATGATAATTACATTCATACCATCTTCCACAAATAGAAACATCTGATTTTCCTTCCAGCCTGAGATTATTTGTATCATTCCTACAAGACGGAAAATACATAGAAATGATTATTTGTTCACAGGAAAGATATAAAATGTGAGATTGCTCTGCGTTTGATGTTCCCCGCACGCTGCGGCTCCTCGGACCGCTCAGCCTCTATACGGGCTGCAAATAATTATTTTCAGGAATTCAAAGCTGCGGTGATGAGCGCACACATTTACATAACTTTCCATATTCATAAGAGCCGGATGTTGATGTTGTTTTGATGTAAAACGTTGGGAAATATTGTTTGTTGAGGCGTAAGCTGCAAATCTGAATCTATCTTTTTGTGATTTTTCAGGGACCATTGGGGAAACCTGGTTTACCTGGAATGCCGGGAGCAGATGGTCCACCTGTAAGTATCGCACCGCCCGTCCGCTCCGTGTGACAGATGTATGGCTGGGGAGGCTCTACACTATGGCTGCCGAGTCCTCATCGTGTGACAGGTGTATGGCCGGGGAGGCTCTATGGCTGCTGAGTCCTCTCCGTGTGACAGGTGTATGGCCGGGGAGGCTCAATGGCTGCCGAGTCCTCTCCGTGTGACAGGTGTATGGCTGGGGAGGCTCTATGGCTGCCGAGTCCTCACCGTGTGACAGGTGTATGGTTGGGGAGGCTCTACTCTATGGCTGCCGAGTCCTCACCGTGTGGCAGGTGTATGGCCGGGGAGGCTCTACACTATGGCTGCCGAGTCCTCACCGTGTGACAGGTGTATGGCCGGGGAGGCTCTACTCTATGGCTGTCGAGTCCTCACCGTGTGACAGGTATATGGCCGGGGAGGCTCTACTCTATGGCTGCCGAGTCCTCACCGTGTGACAGGTGTATGGCCAGGGAGGCTCTACTCTATGGCTGCCGAGTCCTCTCCGTGTGACAGGTGTATGGCTGGGGAGGCTCTACTCTATTGCTGCCGAGTCCTCTCCGTGTGACAGGTGTATGGCTGGGGAGGCTCTACTCTATTGCTGCCGAGTCCTCTCCGTGTGACAGGTGTATGGCCGGGGAGGCTCTACTCTATGGCTGCCAAGTCCTCACCGTGTGGCAGGTGTATGGCCGGGGAGGCTCTACTCTATGGCTGCCGAGTCCTCTCCGTGTGACAGGTGTATGGCCGGGGAGGCTTTATGGCTGCCGAGTCCTCTCCGTGTGACAGGTGTATGGCCGGGGAGGCTCTACTCTATGGCTGCCGAGTCCTCTCCGTGTGACAGGTGTATGGCCGGGGAGGCTCTACTCTATGGCTGCCGAGTCCTCCAGAGGACGACAATTTACATAATGCAATGCAAGACACTTGTCTGCGATGAAAAGGATTTTTGAGAAGGGTCAAGTCCCAAGAGTGAGACCCTGCAGCTGTTATATGGGGGGGCTCTAACGCACCCTACTATACCCAAACACACAAATTAGGAACTGACATAAGGATTAGGATGCCAATGTACCACCACTTGGCTGTCAGCCATTCCCTAGATTCCCTCATATACATGAAAGAAAGCCACTACCAAACTCTGTCCTCCTCCTCTAGACCCCTCTGTCCTCCTCCTTTAGACCCCTCTGTCCTCCTCACTCCAGACCCCTCTGTCCTCCTCCCTCTAGACCCCTCTGTCCTCCTCCCTCCAGACCCCTCTGTCCTCCTCCCTCCAGACCCCTCTGTCCTCCTCCCTCCAGACCCCTCTGTCCTCCTCCCTCCAGACCCCTCTGTCCTCCTCACTCCAGACCCCTCTGTCCTCCTCACTCCAGACCCCTCTGTCCTCCTCACTCCAGACCCCTCTGTCCTCCTCACTCCAGACCCCTCTGTCCTCCTCACTCCAGACCCCTCTGTCCTCCTCACTCCAGACCCCTCTGTCCTCCTCACTCCAGACCCCTCTGTCCTCCTCACTCCAGACCCCTCTGTCCTCCTCACTCCAGACCCCTCTGTCCTCCTCACTCCAGACCCCTCTGTCCTCCTCACTCCAGACCCCTCTGTCCTCCTCACTCCAGACCCCTCTGTCCTCCTCACTCCAGACCCCTCTGTCCTCCTCACTCCAGACCCCTCTGTCCTCCTCCCTCTAGACCCCTCTGTCCTCCTCCCTCTAGACCCCTCTGTCCTCCTCCCTCTAGACCCCTCTGTCCTCCTCCCTCCAGACTCCTCTGTCCTCCTCACTCCAGACCCCTCTGTCCTCCTCACTCCAGACCCCTCTGTCCTCCTCACTCCAGACCCCTCTGTCCTCCTCACTCAAGACCCCTCTGTCCTCTCTCCTCCTCACTCCAGACTCCTCTGTCCTCCCTCCTCCTCACTCCAGACTCCTCTGTCCTCCCTCCTCCTCACTCCAGACTCCTCTGTCCTCCTTCCTTTTCCTCCAGACTCCTCTGTCCTCCTTCCTTTTCCTCCAGACTCCTCTGTCCTCCTTCCTTTTCCTCCAGACTCCTCTGTCCTCCCTCCTTTTCCTCCAGACTCCTCTGTCCTCCCTCCTTTTCTTCCAGACTCCTCTGTCCTCCCTCCTTTTCCTCCAGACTCCTCTGTCCTTCCTCTTGCTCACTCCAGACTCCTCAGTCCTCCCTTCTCCTCACTCCAGACTCCTCTGTCCTCCCTCCTTTTCCTCCAGACTCCTCTGTCCTCCCTCCTTTTCTTCCAGACTCCTCTGTCCTCCCTCCTTTTCCTCCAGACTCCTCTGTCCTTCCTCTTGCTCACTCCAGACTCCTCAGTCCTCCCTTCTCCTCACTCCAGACTCCTCAGTCCTCCCTTCTCCTCACTCCAGACTCCTCAGTCCTCCCTTCTCCTCACTCCAGACTCCTCAGTCCTCCCTTCTCACTCCAGACTCCTCAGTCCTCCCTTCTCCTCACTCCAGACTCCTCTGTCCTCCTTCCTTTTCCTCCAGACTCCTCTGTCCTCCTTCCTTTTCCTCCAGACTCCTCTGTCCTCCCTCCTTTTCCTCCAGACTCCTCTGTCCTCCCTCCTTTTCCTCCAGACTCCTCTGTCCTCCCTCCTTTTCCTCCAGACTCCTCTGTCCTCCCTCCTTTTCCTCCAGACTCCTCTGTCCTCCCTCCTTTTCCTCCAGACTCCTCTGTCCTCCCTCCTTTTCCTCCAGACTCCTCTGTCCTCCCTCCTTTTCCTCCAGACTCCTCTGTCCTCCCTCCTTTTCCTCCAGACTCCTCTGTCCTCCCTCCTTTTCCTCCAGACTCCTCTGTCCTCCCTCCTTTTCCTCCAGACTCCTCTGTCCTCCCTCCTTTTCCTCCAGACTCCTCTGTCCTCCCTCCTTTTCCTCCAGACTCCTCTGTCCTCCCTCCTTTTCCTCCAGACTCCTCTGTCCTCCCTCCTTTTCCTCCAGACTCCTCTGTCCTCCCTCCTTTTCTTCCAGACTCCTCTGTCCTCCCTCCTTTTCCTCCAGACTCCTCTGTCCTGCCTCCTTTTCCTCCAGACTCCTCTGTCCTTCCTCTTGCTCACTCCAGACTCCTCAGTCCTCCCTTCTCCTCACTCCAGACTCCTCTGTCCTCCCTCCTTTTCCTCCAGACTCCTCTGTCCTCCCTCCTTTTCTTCCAGACTCCTCTGTCCTCCCTCCTTTTCCTCCAGACTCCTCTGTCCTTCCTCTTGCTCACTCCAGACTCCTCAGTCCTCCCTTCTCCTCACTCCAGACTCCTCAGTCCTCCCTTCTCCTCACTCCAGACTCCTCAGTCCTCCCTTCTCCTCACTCCAGACTCCTCAGTCCTCCCTTCTCACTCCAGACTCCTCAGTCCTCCAGACCTTCTGAAGCAGTGTATCACCCAAGCTGAGCATGTCTAGTTGTTACGTGTTGAATTTATGCTAATGACATACTTGTGGTCATGTGATGGCTCATTCTCACCAGTGATAGCGGTGAGTGCTGACGGCGTGCGCTCTGTCAGGGCTCCCGTCTGCAGTAATATGGAGTGACCGAGGACTTTTATCAGAACACCGGACAGCCCCATTAAACTGTTATACGGGGGTCTTTACAGCACGTTTGTCTCTTTTCAGACATAAGAGCTGGGAATAATCGCACCCTTCTCCCCACCACTGATTAGCAGGATGTGGGGGAGAATCCTTGTCCTGCTGTCTATTTGGGGCCCATGAAGGCAACCTGGATCCACACCTTCCCTGACCACAGGAGGGTAACCTGGATCCACGCCTTCCCTGACCACAGGAGGGCAACCTGGATCCACGCCTTCCCTGACCACAGGAGGGCAACCTGGATCCACGCCTTCCCTGACCACAGGAGGGCAACCTGGATCCACGCCTTCCCTGACCACAGGAGGGCAACCTGGATCCACACCTTCCCTGACCACAGGAGGGTAACCTGGGTCCACACCTTCCCTGACCACAGGAGGGTAACCTGGATCCACACCTTCCCTGACCACAGGAGGGTAACCTGGATCCACGCCTTCCCTGACCACAGGAGGGTAACCTGGATCCACACCTTCCCTGACCACAGGAGGGTAACCTGGATCCACACCTTCCCTGACCACAGGAGGGTAACCTGGATCCACACCTTCCCTGACCACAGGAGGGTAACCTGGATCCACGCCTCCCCTGACCACAGGAGGACAACCTGGATCCACGCCTCCCCTGACCACAGGAGGACAACCTGGATCCACGCATCCAATGACCACGGGGTCTTACTGAGCTTAAAATCCCCTCTGTGACATTCAGAGAGGGCAGTGGCCATTGGTATGCAGCATATACCTTCATGTGTTTACATTATATGTCCACAGCCGGTGCTCGGAGACACGTGAGGAGGCCACGAGTGTTGCTAATTGTGAACTCCGGAGTAATATGAAATCTCACCCCGTCTTCTTCATATTGCAGGGTCATCCAGGTAAAGAAGGCCCCTCCGGAGAGAAGGGAACCCAGGTATGAAGGTCGTGCCCGCAGTGCACTCATACAACAGCTGTGTACTATTTATTTATTTAACTCGCTTATATATCGCCATTAATTCTACAGCGCTTTACAGACATCTTTGTAGCGGCCACATGTGTATTTACATGACCCACCGGCCACCGGGAACCTGGAGTGATATGGACCATGATGGCACAATCTGCATGTGTCCTGTGTAATATTATGTATGTGCAGCCGGTATAACCTGGGCATCTCCTGTATATAATTATATATGTACAGCCGGTATAACCCGGGCATCTCCTGTATATAATTATATATGTACAGCCGGTATAACCTGGACATCTTCTGTATATAATTATATATGTACAGCCGGTATAACCCGGGCATCTCCTGTATATAATTATGTACAGCCGGTATAACCTGGGCATCTCCTGTATATAATTATATATGTACAGCCGATATAACCCGGGCATCTCCTGTATATAATTATATATGTACAGCCGGTATAACCCGGGCATCTCCTGTATATAATTATATATGTACAGCCGGTATAACCTGGGCATCTCCTGTATATAATTATATATGTACAGCCGGTATAACCTGGGCATCTCCTGTATATAATTATATATCTACAGCCGCTATAACCTGGGCATCTCCTGTATATAATTATGTATGTACAGCTGGTATAACCTGGGCATCTCCTGTATATAATTATATATGTACAGCCGGTATAACCTGGGCATCTCCTGTATATAATTATATATGTACAGCCGGTATAACCCGGGCATCTCCTGTATATAATTATATATGTACAGCCGGTATAACCTGGACATCTCCTGTATATAATTATATATGTACAGCCGGTATAACCTGGGCATCTCCTGTATATAATTATATATGTACAGCCGGTATAACCCGGGCATCTCCTGTATATAATTATATATGTACAGCCGGTATAACCTGGACATCTCCTGTATATAATTATATATGTACAGCCGGTATAACCTGGGCATCTCCTGTATATAATTATATATGTACAGCCGGTATAACCCGGGCATCTCCTGTATATAATTATATATGTACAGCCGGTATAACCTGTGCATCTCCTGTATATAATTATATATGTACAGCCGGTATAACCCGGGCATCTCCTGTATATAATTATATATGTACAGCCGGTATAACCCGGGCATCTCCTGTATATAATTATATATGTACAGCCGGTATATCCTGGGCGTCTCCTGTATATAATTATATATGTACAGCCGGTATATCCTGGGCATCTCCTGTATATAAGTATATAGAGCATAAATTACACATCATCTTGTAGGTCTGGATTTATTTCTCTTCATGTTTTTCCAGGATGGTATTTCAGTGTTGTCCATAGCTTCTGGTGCGCAGTTAGAGGTGCAGTTCTGCAGTGTGGCCACCAGGTGGCAGCGCTGTTCTGCTGTCACTGCTGCACATTGCCTATCCCCTGCCCTCACAGCACAGTAAAGCTGTGCATTATGGTGGAGGAGTTATGACCCTTTCATTACATGTCTGTACCTTTTTATATTCCCGCTCATGTATAGAGGCATTCTTTTTTCATGTATTGATCAGTGTTGTGTAAGTGGATGATGGTTTGTGCTGTGTGAGTGATGATGAAGGAGCGGTTATAATGAGAAGTCCATCAGATCTAGTATGTGCCGTATGAGCCTGAGTCAGGTGTGATTGTCTCTTTTGCGATGGTCACTAGTTGGTGGCCGCGTTACCCCTCGGATGTCCCCAGCAGCCTCGTGCACAGGGCTGATGGGCCGGCTGTTGTTACCTGCATGTAGCGGAGCTGTCAGGTGCCAGCAGCGGGATCGTCAGCCATTATTACCTGCCCCGGGACACAAGCAATAAATGGCTTTGAATTTACATAAATCTTTTTTTCCTGTTCTTCCCCCTATGACATCTCACCAGCCATAAAATATTACAAATTAAAGTGCGGCAGGAAATATATATATAATTTTCTCGCTTTTTTTTTTTCTCCCTGTGGGCACTAAAGTAAAGAGATTCATTTTAAAAATAGGAATCTCACCCCAGGCCCAATGTGACAGCTTGTATTTCATTAGACGGCGTGCGGGGATGAGTGACAGGTGAACTGTCTGCAGAGGGAGGCGAGCACCGGGCTGACCTACAAACCGCAGCGCTGCGGAAAGTTTCTGCAACCGGCCCTGTGTGCGGGAGAAGAGCCGCCATTGTGGCCTCACATCTAATATATAAAGCTGAATGTGTGTGTGTTTGTATGTGTGTCTGTCTGTCCGGGATTGGCATCTGCACCGTCGCAGCTACAGCCACAAACTTTTGCACACTCACATGTCTGGACCCCGAGAGCGTCATAGGCTATGTTTTGAGGGGAAATTTTAACCCCGGCTTTACAGTTATTCACCAAGAAACCTGCCTCCATTAAAGCGAATGGAGCTGGGAGCCACAGTGCAGCCAGAACTTCAGAAGAATGCGCAGCCACGCCCTTATATGGAATGTTGGCGTGTCACAATGCAGCCAGGGAAAGAGACAGACACAGACAGGGTAAGAGGAAGACACCGACAGGGTAAGAAATAGACAGGGTAAGAGACAGACACAAAGAGACAGACACAGACAAAGAGACAGACTGACGGAAAGAGACAGACAGGGGAAGAGAGGGACAGGTTAAGAGACAGACAAAGAGACAGAGACAGACACAGGGAAACAGACAGGGTAAGAGACAGACAAAGACAGGTAAAGAGACAGACAAAGAGACAGACACAGGGAAAGAGACAGAAGGAAAGCGGGAAAGAGACAGACAGGGAAAGAGAGGGAAAGAGACAGACAGGGAAAGAGACAGACAGGGAAAGAGAGGGAAAGAGACAGACAGGGAAAGAGATAGATAGACAGACAGGGAAAGAGATTGAGACAGACAGGGAAAGAGACAGTCAGAGACAGACAGACAAAGAGAGAGACAGAGAGATATATACAGAGGGGGAGACAGACATTATAATTCCATTTCTATCTATTTGTTTTGTGGTTTTTGTGTGCAGAATACATTTTTGTTAATACATTCTATAGCAGTTATTAACCCGGGCGAAGCCGGGTAGTACAGCTAGTTCGCTATAAAGCACAATTAAATGCCCTATGTGCCCCCCCAGCTATTTCCCGGTCCCCAGCACCACAGGTGAAGAAAGATGGCACATAGGCCGTGGCGTAGGGCAGTGCGAGGGTGTAATGCCGATCTGCCCGATCCCGGACATCATCATGGCCTCCAGAGCTTGTCCAGTCCCAACTGAGCTGCATTAGAGGCAATGGACACCTCCGGCATCTAATAATATATGTACATCTCCACTGACGCTGCTAGTGACATCCCTTCATTACAGTTCAGACCCCTGACATGCAGTCCTAACCTATGTGGGGGTCCCCCTAGTAATGTGTGCTGGATATGGGGTATGTATGTGCAGGATAGTGCTGTCCTAACCTACGTGGGGGTCCCCCTAGTAATGTATGCTGGATATGGGGTATGTATGTGCAGGACGGTGCTGTCCCCACCAGCTGTCTTGTAGTTTCGCCTCGTCGTGTCCTCTAGGGCTCCTGCCTTTGATCTCAGGTGGTGTTTTGCCCCTCCTCGTCCTCTCTCTCCTCGCAATGTGATTGGCTGGATGCCTTCCTCGTGGTGCGAGCCTGCAGCAGCAGCAGCACAGCCAGCTATGCACAGGAGTTACACAGACTCCGGAGCACTAAACTCATGGGAGATGTTTCATCAAGACATTCTTGAACACTTAGAAGCTTGTAAGAAGCAAATAATGAAATACATATACTGCTGTATATCGGGTTGTCGTGCTATATATCAGTGTGCACTGCTGTATATCAGGGTGCACTGCTGTATATCGGGGTGTACTGCTGTGTATATCGGGGTGTACTGCTGTATATCGGGGTGTACTGCTGTATATCAGTGTGCACTACTGTATATCAGGGTGCACTGCTGTGTATATCGGGGTGCACTGCTGTGTATATCGGGGTGTACTGCTGTATATCGGGGTGTACTGCTGTGTATATCGGGGTGTACTTCTGTATATCGGGGTGTACTGCTGTATATCAGGGTGCACTGCTGTATATCAGGGTGCACTGCTGTATATTGGGGTGCACTGCTGTATATCGGGGTGTACTGCTGTATATCAGGGTGCACTGCTGTATATCAGGGTGCACTGCTGTATATTGGGGTGCACTGCTGTATATCGGGGTGTACTGCTGTATATCAGGGTGCACTGCTGTATATTGGGGTGCACTGCTGTATATCGGTGTGTACTGCTGTGTATATCGGAGTGCACTGCTGTATATCGGAGTGCACTGCTGTATATCGGGGTACACTGCTGTATATCGGGGTACACTGCTGTATATCGGGGTGCGCTGCTGTATATTGGGGTGCGCTGCTGTATATCGGGGTGCACTGCTGTGTGTATATAGGTGTGTCCTGCTGTGTATCGGGGTGCACTGCTGTGTATCGGGGTGCACTGCTGTGTATATTGGGGTGCACTGCTGTATATTGGGGTACACTGCTGTATATCGGGGTGCGCTGCTGTATATTGGGGTGCGCTGCTGTATATCGGGGTGCACTGCTGTGTGTATATAGGTGTGTCCTGCTGTGTATCGGGGTGCACTGCTGTGTATCGGGGTGCACTGCTGTGTATATCGGGGTGCACTGCTGTATATTGGGGTGCGCTGCTGTATATCGGGGTGCACTGCTGTGTGTATATAGGTGTGTCCTGCTGTGTATCGGGGTGCACTGCTGTGTATATCGGGGTGCACTGCTGTATATTGGGGTGCGCTGCTGTATATCGGGGTGCACTGCTGTGTGTATATAGGTGTGTCCTGCTGTGTATCGGGGTGCACTGCTGTGTATCGGGGTGCACTGCTGTGTATATCGGGGTGCACTGCTGTGTATATCGGGGTGCACTGCTGTATATCGGGGTGCTCTGCTGTATATCGGGGTGCTCTGCTGTATATCGGGGTGCTCTGCTGTATATCGGGGTGCACTGCTGTGATGTGTGTGTGTGAGAGGTTAGGGCTTTGTCGTCTGCAGTTGCAGGATGGTGCATAACCTGGCGTCTGTCCATCCCCGGCCGCCCTCTATTCCAGTCATGGGTTCGGTCCGGACTGATAGAAATAAATACATTTCCAGCATGAAAATAGGGTACTGGTGTGACAGGCGGAGGCTCGCTGTCCGTCATCTGTCCGGGCGGTCACCAGTCACCTGGGTTTGTGTGTCCCGTGTACCCTCCGCAGAGACGCCGGCCTGTAATGGAGGTCTGCTATTTCCTACCCTCCTGTACGTCTGTGTGGCAGGAGAGATTTCCCGTGTATACATATTCAGCAGGATCGGCCGCTCTGCCGTAATCAGTAGTGGAAGCGACGCTTCCTCCGCAGCTTCCATCTCCCGGTTGCTAGGCAACAGCACAGAAACTTAATTCAAAGTTTAACCACTGATCAGAGCGGTTGGAAAAACAAAGACGAGTGACTCTGTGAGCGGTAAATACGGCTCCTCCGCTGCCGGGCCCCGAGCGCTGCCAGCGACAGTGGTGGACGGAGGGCGACGCCGCAGCGTGCGAGGAGCCAGGGTTATAGCAATCAATGAGATGATAAAGCATCTAATAATCCCAAAAATCTGAGCGGTGGACGTCCACAAGCAAAACAATAGTGTCACGTTACCGGGGGTCCGACCTCCAGGACCCCCCTGAGTGTGAGGAGGGACCACAGCTCCAAATCCAGTATAAAAGAGCATAGTGAAGGGCTGCACAGGAAGCCCCTCCATTACCAGGATTGTTGGGGTGCGCAGGACCCCCCGTCATCGGGCTGACTATACAGGGCTGGATGGATGAGGATATAGTGTTGTGTATGTGAGCGACATTGTATGTTCATGCAGTGCTAACATGTTTCTGTGTCTTTTTATTTGCAGGGACCTGCTGGACCCCAAGGGCCGATCGGGTACCCCGGATCACGTGGTGTGAAGGTACGTGGCTCCGACCATTGACATAGACCCGGCGGCAGCCATGATGTGGTGTTACACAAATTTCCATCATCTTGACCTCAGAGGACAACCAAGACTTGTATTTACTGGGATGTCACAGGCTCATAGATGGTCAGAGCTGATGGGGTCTGGCCATCTATGGGTTATGCGTGGCGCTGGTTCAGTGGGGCCCGCTCACCCCCGGTCTCAGGACGCCTCTGCTGGGTCAGTGGGGCCCGCTCACCCCCGGTCTCAGGACGCCTCTGCTGGGTCAGTGGGGCCTGCTCACCCCCGGTCTCAGGACGCCTCTGCTGGGTCAGTGGGGCCCGCTCACCCCCGGTCTCAGGACGCCTCTGCTGGTTCAGTGGGGCCCGCTCACCCCCGGTCTCAGGACGCCTCTGCTGGGTCAGTGGGGGCCGTTCACCCCCAGTCTCAGGACACCTCTGCTGGGTCAGTGGGGCCCGCTCACCCCCGGTCTCAGGACGCCTCTGCTGGGTCAGTGGGGCCCGCTCACCCCCGGTCTCAGGACGCCTCTGCTGGGTCAGTGAGGCCCGCTCACCCCTGGTCTCAGGACGCCTCTGCTGGGTCAGTGGGGCCCGCTCACCCCCGGTCTCAGGACGCCTCTGCTGGGTCAGTGGGGCCCGCTCACCCCCGGTCTCAGGACGCCTCTGCTGGGTCAGTGGGGCCTGCTCACCCCCGGTCTCAGGACGCCTCTGCTGGGTCAGTGGGGGCCGTTCACCCCCAGTCTCAGGACGCCTCTGCTGGGTCAGTGGGGCCCGCTCACCCCCGGTCTCAGGACGCCTCTGCTGGTTCAGTGGGGCCCGCTCACCCCCGGTCTCAGGACGCCTCTGCTGGTTCAGTGGGGCCCGCTCACCCCCGGTCTCAGGACGCCTCTGCTGGATCAGTGGGGCCCGCTCACCCCCGGTCTCAGGATGCCTCTGCTGGGTCAGTGGGGGCCGTTCACCCCCAGTCTCAGGACGCCTCTGCTGGGTCAGTGGGGCCCGCTCACCCCCGGTCTCAGGACGCCTCTGCCTGGTTCAGTGGGGCCCGCTCACCCCCGGTCTCAGGACGCCTCTGCTGGGTCAGTGGGGCCCGCTCACCCCCGGTCTCAGGACGCCTCTGCTGGGTCAGTGGGGCCCGCTCACCCCCGGTCTCAGGACGCCTCTGCTGGTTCAGTGGGGCCCGCTCACCCCCGGTCTCAGGACGCCTCTGCTGGTTCAGTGGGGCCCGCTCACCCCCGGTCTCAGGACGCCTCTGCTGGGTCAGTGGGGCCCGCTCACCCCCGGTCTCAGGATGCCTCTGCTGGGTCAGTGGGGGCCGTTCACCCCCAGTCTCAGGACGCCTCTGCTGGGTCAGTGGGGCCCGCTCACCCCCGGTCTCAGGACGCCTCTGCTGGGTCAGTGGGGCCCGCTCACCCCCGGTCTCAGGACGCCTCTGCTGGTGCCACTGGCTGCATGAAGCTTTTCTCCATTAGGGGAAACATTAGGAGTGTGAAGTGCAGAATTTCTGGCTTTAGAGCCGTCATTACACTAATTGAATTATTCTGCATTGCTGCAGAGAAGGGGACGCAGAATGGCAGAAACTCTCCTCCAAAGTGTCATAATTAGATTTGCTAAAGTGGAGATGGATGGCTGTTCTGCCGCGCTTAATGGCTGCCATTTAGCTCCTTAGATATTTATTTTTTCCAAGTGTAGGAGAAGCCATTTTCTGTCATTAGACGCTATAAGCTCATTCACCGCCGGAGTCCGGCAAACACTGCGCGGGCCGGAGATGGATGAGAATCGGGCCGGACGTGTGCGGCTATACGCGATATTGTGCACGGACGCGTCCGAGGCGGCGTCCGTCCTTCTGTATGTCCATTTCCTAGTGAGCAGCCGTGCGACCATCCGGGTGCGGCTGAGCCGAATATCCCCCCTCCTCTATGCCCTGTATATGCAGAGAATAGTGCTGACCCCTTATATTACATACACAGGGGTCTCCTGACGCTCCATCCGGAGACAATGGGAGATGACCGACCGGTCATACAGTGTGTGTATGTGTGTATATATATATATATATATATATATATATATATATATATATATATATATATATATGTTATATATGATCTGCCGGGCGTTCTGACACCGCATCACTAACACTGTCCCCATTGTGTGCATGTGTCTCGTTTCAGGGAGCCGATGGCATCCGGGGTCTGAAGGGAACAAAAGGAGAGAAGGTAAGTGACCGGGTGTGAGGCGTCAGCACCCGCTCCATATGTCCGCCCCTGCGGTATTGTGCAGCACATTACACCCCGCTCCATGTGTCCGGCCCTGCGGTATTGTGCAGCACATTACACCCCGCTCCATGTGTCCGGCCCTGCGGTATTGTGCAGCACATTACACCCCGCTCCATGTGTCCGCCCCTGCAGTATTGTGCAGCACATTACACCCCGCTCCATGTGTCCGCCCCTGCGGTATTGTGCAGCACATTACACCCCGCTCCATGTGTCCGGCCCTGCGGTATTGTGCAGCACATTACACCCTGCTCCATGTGTCCGGCCCTGCGGTATTGTGCAGCACATTACACCCCGCTCCATGTGTCCGCCCCTGCAGTATTGTGCGGCACATTACACCCCGCTCCATGTGTCCGCCCCTGCGGTATTGTGCAGCACATTACACCCCACTCCATGTGTCCGCCCCTGCGGTATTGTGCAGCACATTACACCCCGCTCCATGTGTCCGGCCCTGCAGTATTGTGCAGCACATTACACCCCGCTCCATGTGTCCGCCCCTGCGGTATTGTGCAGCACATTACACCTCGCTCCATGTGTCCGCCCCTGCAGTAATGTGCGGCACATTACACCTCGCTCCATGTGTCCGCCCCTGCAGTATTGTGCAGCACAGTACACCCTGCTCCATGTGTCCGCCCCTGCGGTATTGTGCAGCACATTACACCTCGCTCCATGTGTCCGCCCCTGCAGTATTGTGCGGCACAGTACACCCCGCTCCATGTGTCCGCCCCTGCGGTATTGTGCAGCACATTACACCTCGCTCCATGTGTCCGCCCCTGCGGTATTGTACAGCACATTACACCCCGCTCCATGTGTCCGCCCCTGCAGTATTGTGCAGCACATTACACCCCGCTCCATGTGTCCGTCCCTGCAGTATTGTGCAGCACATTACACCCCTCTCCATGTGTCCGGCCCTGCGGTATTGTGCAGCACATTACACCCCGCTCCATGTCTCCGCCCCTGCGGTATTGTGCAGCACATTACACCCCGCTCCATGTGTCCGCCCCTGCAGTATTGTGCAGCACATTACACCCCTCTCCATGTGTCCGGCCCTGCGGTATTGTGCAGCACATTACACCCCGCTCCATAAAAGCAAATAAGTGGTGGTGGCACCCGGCCTCCCAAGACCTCAGCCCAATAGCCCATAGATCTCATTAGGCAGTTGTTTCTCGGCAGGTTGCTGTACCTCTATCTCTGCCCGGGGTACGGCGGGCACATCTGTACCCGAGAATTGCTCTGCGCTCACTAATCCTGCTGTGTATGTCTCTTCGTCTGTCTCTAGGGTGAAGATGGATTCCCAGGATTCAAGGGGGACATGGGAACCAAAGGAGACCGAGTAAGAGCCTGCGTCTTATTATTCCGCATATATGTACACGCAGCCTGCGGGGGAGGGGCACCTGCATCTGATACTGGGGTCCTAGGCACACGAGCGGCTGCCCCGGATGGTACCGTCCTGTGCACACGGCCCGGGCGTCCATCCGGGCCCCGCACCCTCGTCAGCCCGTGGGGCCAACCTCTAATAACGACATAATGGACCATCCACAGAACTCCACCTTACACCTGCAACGATAATTAACGGCAATATAAGGTGTCTCCTCTGATGAGGCTCACTCACACTCGCTCTAATGATCACGCTCCCCTCATCCAGCGTGTAAAGGTGCGATCAATACATTCATTAACTGATCACCTGCCGCACCCCGCGCTGCATGGAGACGTTAATGGACTGGGCAGAATCGATGGTAATATCCGACACCGCTGCCGCCATTCATTATTTACCATTTTATTTGGGCTCCGGGGGCTGCAAAAATCCCAACAATTAAAAAGGTGGAAACACGGATGTAATTAATGTCCTGTGTAAAGCCCCGGTGATGTGGAGGTGTCACTGGGGCGCCTGTGCCCCCTGTAAGGGCGTATTGGGGGGTGTCAGATCCATCACTGCGTCTGGTGATGTATGGCACGTGTAATACCGCACCCATCAGCACTGGGGTCACACCGCAACAGGGCTGCTCTCTCCTACATACCGTGCACAACTATTCCTGGATTACCAGGCACCACGCACAGTATAGAGCTATTCCTGGATTACCAGGCACCACGTACCATAAAGAACTATTCCTGGATTACCAAGCACCACGCACAGTATAGAACTATTCCTGGATTACCAGGCACCATGCACAGTATAGATCTATTCCTGAATTACCAGGCACCACGCACAGTATAGAGCTATTCCTGGATTACCAGGCGCCACGCACAGTATAAAACTATTCCTGGATTACCAGGCACCACGCACAGTATAGAGCTATTCCTGGATTACCAGGCGCCACGCACAGTATAAAACTATTCCTGGATTATCAGGCACCACGCACAGTATAGAGCTATTGCTGGATTATCAGGCGCCACGCACAGTATAGAGCTATTCCTGGATTATCAGGCACCACGTACAGTATAGAGCTATTCCTGGATTATCAGGCACCACGCACAGTATAGAACTATTCTTGGATTATCAGGCACCACGCACAGTATAGAACTATTCCTGGATTATCAGGTACCACGTACAGTATAGATCTATTCCTGGATTACCAGGCACCACGCCAGTATAGAACTATTCCTGGATTATCAGGCACCACGCACAGTATAGAACTATTCCTGGATTACCAGGCGCCACGCACAGTATAGAGCTATTGCTGGATTATCAGGCGCCACGCACAGTATAGAGCTATTCCTGGATTACCAAGCACCACGCACAGTATAGAACTATTCCTGGATTATCAGGCACCACGCACAGTATAGAACTATTCCTGGATTATCAGGCACCACGCACAGTATAGATCAATTCCAGGATTATCAGGCACCACGTACCGTATAGAACTATTCCTGGATTACCAGGCACCATGCACAGTATAGATCTATTCCTGGATTATCAAGTGCCACATATACAACTGTTCTGGGATTATCCGGCACCACAAATCACATAGCACTATTCCTGGATTCTCACACTCCAAGCATAGAACTATTCCTGGATTATCAGACTCCATGAATAAAACTATTCCAGATTATCAGGCGCCACATATAGAACTATTCTGGATTGCCAGCCTCCACGTATAGAACTATGCAACTATGCTGGATTATCAGGTGCAATATATAGACAATGTATAGACATAATCCAGAAATAGCTCTATATGTGGAGCCTGATAATGTCTATACATTGTCTATACATTGCACCTGATAATCCAGAATAGGTCTAAATGTGGAGCTTGATAATCCAGAATAGTTCTATACATGACACCTAATAACACTGGCATATTTTACTGTACATAGTGCCTGATAATCCAGAAATAGTTCTATATGTGGAGCCTGATAATCAGGTACTATATACAGTAAAATATTCCGGGATTATCAGGTGCCACGTATAGAACTATTTCTGAATTAGGAGGTGCCACGTACAATGTAGAGCTATTTCTGGATTATCAGGTGTCTGTAACTATATATTTATCAAGGTTCCTTTCTCTAATGAATCTTTATTTACCACCAGGGGGAACTTGGACCCTCTGGTCCCAGAGGTGAAGACGGCCCCGAGGGTCCTAAGGGAAGAGGTGGTCCTTCTGGAGAGAATGGTCCTCTTGGTCCTGCTGGGGAGAAAGTAAGTTTCCCCCAATACAGATTTGTTGATCAGGAGACACAAATGTCGGCGGGGGTGACATTTCGGGGGTCACATTTCGGGGGTGACATTGCAGGGGTCACATTTTGAGGGTGACATATCAGGGGTGACATTTCAGGGGTCACGTTATGGAGGTAACATTTTGGGGGTGACATTGCAGAGTTCACATTTTGAGGGTGACATATCAGGGGTGACATTTCAGGGGTCACATTGCGGAGGTAACATTTTGGGGGTGACATTTCTTGGACTAGTTTTGTCACTTGTCCTGTTCACGTATCATCTCCCTGAAAACCTTCCAGCACATGAGCAATCTCGGGCAATAAAAGCTGAATATCTGTGTAGATGATATACAGTATCTAGCTGTGTAGATTATATACAGTATCTAGATAATGGTGAGGGTCTGGAGCTCGCGCCATATCATTAAAGCCCCCTCCCATGTAATGTCCTGAGCCGACCCCAGACCGGAGGAGGAACGCTGACACCATGACGGGCTCCTGCGCCGATCCCCAGCACTCGGCGGCATGAGAAGGAGCAGATACTGCGAGATGTTACAATCCAGACGGGATCCTTCAGATTTATCCTCTGCCTCTCTGTGACAGGTAGACAATGATGGCCGCCTCCTGCATTCATCACACGGCGTGTTTACCCCTCATCTGTATGGAAAGTATCTGTCACCATCCGTCATCTCATCATGGCTTGCTCCTGTTTACCATCCGCAGGATTGTTCTTCCATGTTCCAGTGAATGTGCCTCACAGTGCACGAATGTAACGGGAAATTGTCGGCCCCTTAAGGGTCATTGTCACAGGCCGGTGATTGCCCCAAGAAAGCTGCATCCCAACACTGCACTTGTAGTGCATCGTCCAAACGCCAGAATGATGACTTCTCATAAAAAACAATGTTATCAACTCTCCTCCTATCATTATGTGCTGGGGAACGATCGCAAAAATGGCCGTTCTCCCCACATACTGCTTGTGTGTCATTATTCTGTACCCCAAGTGTCATCACAGAACACGGGCAATCTGGGTACAGGATACTGACACTGGGGTTGCAGGATACTGACACTGGGGGTGCAGGATACTGACACTGGGGGTGCAGGATAATGACACTGGGGGTACAGGATAATGACACTGGGGGTACAGGATACTGACACTGGGGGTACAGGGTAATGACACTGGGGGTGCGGGATAATGACATTGGGGGTACGGGATAATGACACTGGGGGTACGGGATAATGACACTGGGGGTACAGGATAATGACACTGGGGGTACAGGATAATGACACTGACACTGGGGTTGCAGGATACTGACACTGGGGGTGCAGGATAATGACACTGGGGGTACAGGATACTGACACTGGGGGTACAGGGTAATGACACTGGGGGTGCGGGATAATGACATTGGGGGTACGGGATAATGACACTGGGGGTACGGGATAATGACACTGGGGGTACAGGATAATGACACTGGGGGTACAGGATAATGACACTGACACTGGGGGTACAGGATAATGACACTGGGGGTACAGGATAATGACACTGACACTGGGGTTGCAGGATACTGACACTGGGGTTGCAGGATACTGACACTGGGGGTGCAGGATAATGACACTGGGGGTACAGGATACTGACACTGGGGGTACAGGGTAATGACACTGGGGGTGCGGGATAATGACATTGGGGGTACGGGATAATGACACTGGGGGTACGGGATAATGACACTGGGGGTACAGGATAATGACACTGGGGGTACAGGATAATGACACTGGGGGTACAGGATAATGACACTGGGGGTACAGGATAATGACACTGGGGGTACAGGATAATGACACTGGGGGTACAGGGTAATGACGCTGGGGGTACAGGGTAATGACGCTGGGGGTACAGGGTAATGACACTGGGGGTGCCGGATAATGACACTGGGGGTGCAGGATAATGACACTGGGGGTACAGGGTAATGACACTGGGGGTCAGGATGATGACACTGGGGGTACAGTGACGCTGGGGGTACAGGATAATGACACTGGGGATACAGGGTAATGACACTGGGGATACAGGGTAATGACACTGGGGGTACAGGGTAATGACACTGGGGGTACAGGGTAATGACACTGGGGGTACAGGGTAATGACGCTGGGGGTACAGGGTAATGACACTGGGGGTACAGGGTAATGACACTGGGGGTGCAGGGTAATGACACTGGGGGTGCAGGGTAATGACACTGGGGGTACAGGGTAATGACGCTGGGGGTACAGGATAATGACACTGGGGATACAGGGTAATGACACTGGGGGTACAGGGTAATGACACTGGGAGTACAGGGTAATGACACTGGGGGTACAGGATAATGACACTGGGGGTACAGGGTAATGACGCTGGGGGTACAGGGTAATGACACTGGGGGTACAGGATAATGACGCTGGGGGTGCAGGATAATGACACTGGGGGTACAGGGTAATGAGGTGTGAGGATCTAGTGTACAGCATCTTGTGATTGTGTGTTATGCAGCGGTCGCTCGTCGTCTGGCCTCTTCCATGTGATTGTGTGTTATGGAGCGCTCGCTCGTCCTCTGGCCTCTTCCGTGTGATTGTGTGTTATGGAGCGGTCGCTCGTCCTCTGGCCTCTTCCGTGTGATTGTGTGTTATGCAGCGGTCGCTCGTCCTCTGGCCTCTTCCATGTGATTGTGTGTTATGGAGCGGTCGCTCGTCCTCTGGCCTCTTCCGTGTGATTGTGTGTTATGCAGCGGTCGCTCGTCCTCTGGCCTCTTCCATGTGATTGTGTGTTATGCAGGGGTCGCTCGTCCTCTGGCCTCTTCCATGTGATTGTGTGTTATGCAGCGGTCGCTCGTCGTCTGGCCTCTTCCATGTGATTGTGTGTTATGGAGCGCTCGCTCGTCCTCTGGCCTCTTCCGTGTGATTGTGTGTTATGGAGCGCTCGCTCGTCCTCTGGCCTCTTCCGTGTGATTGTGTGTTATGGAGCGCTCGCTCGTCCTCTGGCCTCTTCCATGTGATTGTGTGTTATGGAGCGCTCGCTCGTCCTCTGGCCTCTTCCATGTGATTGTGTGTTATGGAGCGCTCGCTCGTCCTCTGGCCTCTTCCATGTGATTGTGTGTTATGCAGCGCTCGCTCGTCCTCTGGCCTCTTCCATGTGATTGTGTGTTATGCAGCGGTCGCTCGTCCTCTGGCCTCTTCCATGTGATTGTGTGTTATGCAGCGGTCGCTCGTCCTCTGGCCTCTTCCATGTGATTGTGTGTTATGGAGCGCTCGCTCGTCCTCTGGCCTCTTCCATGTGATTGTGTGTTATGCAGCGGTCGCTCGTCCTCTGGCCTCTTCCATGTGATTGTGTGTTATGCAGCGCTCGCTCGTCCTCTGGCCTCTTCCATGTGATTGCGTGTTATGGAGCGCTCGCTCGTCCTCTGGCCTCTTCCATGTGATTGCGTGTTATGCAGCGCTCGCTCGTCCTCTGGCCTCTTCCATGTGATTGTGTGTTATGCAGCGCTCGCTCGTCCTCTGGCCTCTTCCATGTGATTGCTTGTTATGCAGCGGTCGCTCGTCCTCTGGCCTCTTCCATGTGATTGTGTGTAATGGAGCGGTCGCTCGTCCTCTGGCCTCTTCCATGTGATTGTGTGTTATGGAGCGCTCGCTCGTCCTCTGGCCTCTTCCATGTGATTGTGTGTTATGCAGCGGTCGCTCGTCCTCTGGCCTCTTCCATGTGATTGTGTGTTATGGAGCGGTCGCTCGTCCTCTGGCCTCTTCCATGTGATTGTGTGTTATGGAGCGGTCGCTCGTCCTCTGGCCTCTTCCATGAGATTGCGTGTTATGGAGCGCTCGCTCGTCCTCTGGCCTCTTCCATGTGATTGTGTGTTATGGAGCGCTCGCTCGTCCTCTGGCCTCTTCCATGTGATTGTGTGTTATGGAGCGGTCGCTCGTCCTCTGGCCTCTTCCATGTGATTGCGTGTTATGCAGCGGTCGCTCGTCCTCTGGCCTCTTCCATGTGATTGTGTGTTATGCAGCGGTCGCTCGTCCTCTGGCCTCTTCCATGTGATTGTGTGTTATGCAGCGGTCGCTCGTCCTCTGGCCTCTTCCATGTGATTGCGTGTTATGCAGCGGTCGCTCGTCCTCTGGCCTCTTCCATGTGATTGTGTGTTATGCAGCGGTCGCTCGTCCTCTGGCCTCTTCCATGTGATTGCGTGTTATGCAGCGGTCGCTCGTCCTCTGGCCTCTTCCATGTGATTGTGTGTTATGCAGCGGTCGCTCGTCCTCTTCCATGTGATTGCGTGTTATGCAGCGGTCGCTCATCCTCTGGCCTCTTCCATGTGATTGTGTGTTATGGAGCGGTCGCTCGTCCTCTGGCCTCTTCCATGTGATTGCGTGTTATGCAGCGGTCGCTCGTCCTCTGGCCTCTTCCATGTGATTGTGTGTTATGCAGCGGTCGCTCGTCCTCTTCCATGTGATTGCGTGTTATGCAGCGGTCGCTCGTCCTCTGGCCTCTTCCATGTGATTGTGTGTTATGCAGCGGTCGCTCGTCCTCTGGCCTCTTCCATGTGATTGTGTGTTATGGAGCGCTCGCTCGTCCTCTGGCCTCTTCCATGTGATTGTGTGTTATGGAGCGGTCGCTCGTCCTCTGGCCTCTTCCATGTGATTGTGTGTTATGGAGCGGTCGCTCGTCCTCTGGCCTCTTCCATGTGATTGCGTGTTATGGAGCGGTCGCTCGTCCTCTGGCCTCTTCCATGTGATTGCGTGTTATGCAGCGGTCGCTCGTCCTCTGGCCTCTTCCATGTGATTGTGTGTTATGCAGCGGTCGCTCGTCCTCTGGCCTCTTCCATGTGATTGTGTGTTATGCAGCGGTCGCTCGTCCTCTGGCCTCTTCCATGTGATTGTGTGTTATGGAGCGCTCGCTCGTCCTCTGGCCTCTTCCATGTGATTGTGTGTTATGCAGCGGTCGCTCGTCCTCTGGCCTCTTCCATGTGATTGTGTGTTATGCAGCGGTCGCTCGTCCTCTGGCCTCTTCCATGTGATTGCGTGTTATGCAGCGGTCGCTCGTCCTCTGGCCTCTTCCATGTGATTGTGTGTTATGCAGCGGTCGCTCGTCCTCTTCCATGTGATTGCGTGTTATGCAGCGGTCGCTCGTCCTCTGGCCTCTTCCATGTGATTGTGTGTTATGGAGCGCTCGCTCGTCCTCTGGCCTCTTCCATGTGATTGTGTATTATGGAGCGGTCGCTCGTCCTCTGGCCTCTTCCATGTGATTGTGTGTTATGGAGCGGTCGCTCGTCCTCTGGCCTCTTCCATGTGATTGTGTGTTATGCAGCGGTCGCTCGTCCTCTGGCCTCTTCCATGTGACTGCGTATTATGAAGCGGTCGCTCGTCCTCTGGCCTCTTGCATGTGATTGTGTATTATGCAGCGGTCGCTCGTCCTCTGGCCTCTTCCATGTGATTCCGTGTTATGCAGCGGTCGCTCGTCCTCTGGCCTCTTCCATGTGATTGCGTGTTATGCAGCGGTCGCTCGTCCTCTGGCCTCTTCCATGTGATTGTGTATTATGCAGCGGTCGCTCGTCCTCTGGCCTCTTCCATGTGATTGTGTATTATGCAGCGGTCGCTCGTCCTCTGGCCTCTTCCATGTGATTGTGTATTATGCAGCGGTCGCTCGTCCTCTGGCCTCTTCCATGTGATTGTGTGTTATGCAGCGGTCGCTCGTCCTCTGGCCTCTTCCATGTGATTGTGTATTATGCAGCGGTCGCTCGTCCTCTGGCCTCTTCCATGTGATTGTGTGTTATGCAGCGGTCGCTCGTCCTCTGGCCTCTTCCATGTGATTGTGTGTTATGCAGCGGTCGCTCGTCCTCTGGCCTCTTCCATGTTTTGGTGTCACCAGTGATCGGTTGTGGTCACAATTCCTGACTGTTTTGCTCTCTCTTTAGGGGAAGCTCGGGGTTCCAGGATTACCAGGCTACCCGGGAAGACAAGGGCCAAAGGTAAGGCGAGGTTCCTCCTGTGTAATCCTGATGAATACAGGACCTATAGATCCCTGGGCTCAGTGGCTCCAGATCACATTTACTGCTCCTCGTCCACACCACTAACTACATCATAGCAGCAGATGGAAAGTGTCCTCCGCTCCATGCACACAGCGGGGCGGCGTTCTGCTGGGCATGCTGGGAGTTGTGGTTGGCCACCGGCTGTAGAGCGGTAGATTGCAATGTCCAGGTCGGATTTCATTATTGCCGTCTCCATCAGTCCTGGCCCCGGTTGGGCTCGCACGCTACCCTCTGTGGCTCAGTATATATTGGAGTGTGGGGCGACATGCAGACATGAGCCCTGAATCTGCTCTTAACCACTGAGCCAGGCACGATGTGTAAACCGGTCCCAAACGTTCCCCGTTTGTCACATTTTGGATTTTTTTCTGAATGTTTTTAGCTATATTTAACCTCTTCTTCTCCTGTTACTTGAAGGGGTCGATCGGATCTTCCGGTTTTCAAGGCACAAACGGAGAGAAGGGCACAAGAGTAAGTAACGTTATCCCTGACACGAGACGCACCCGTCCCCCCCGAGCTCGGCTACACCTTCTCATTACCCCCGTGCTTATATCTTGGCACTGGGGATCCGACACTTTCCTTCGGGGGCTTTACACACAGTTTTTGATCTCTGAGCTCCGGCTTCTACAATAATACGAGGGGATATCCAATCTAATAATGTGCGGAGCTGGTGGCAAAAAGCTATAAAGAATTAGTGTTGGATGTCACCGCTTCCTCGCGGTCAGATTTACTTGCACGCCGACCGCAGGAAGCGGATTATTTGTAATAAGGTGTTTTTGTTGGACATATCCGCAGGCTGGAAGGAGAGGACGCTCCTCGGCATATTCAATGTATTCATAGGTTTATTTTTTCTTTTATTTAGGGAACCCCTGGCAAACCGGGTCCAAGGGGGCAACGAGGTCCAACGGTAAGATCCCACCACCCTATGTGTGCAGAATGTTACTCCTAATTTGCGCTAAGGCCTTCACTGATCTCCATGTTTTATTGTCTCTGAAGGGTCCACGTGGTGAAAGAGGTCCAAGGGGAACAACAGGAAAGCCAGGCCCCAAGGTGAGACCCCCCATCCATGGAACGGGCAGCCCCCAAATGGCAAACTGCTCTGCCGCTCCTAAAGATCTCCCACTATCTCCTTACCGCCTATATTCTCTAAGGATCGGGCTGTAATGGTCGTCGTCCTCGCTCGGAGCTTGTAGAACGATGGATTCTGATCTGTGTTCTCTTCTACAGGGTAATTCTGGAGGGGATGGCCCCGCCGGTCCTCCTGGAGAAAGGGTAAGATGTGGCGCTATCACTACCGAGTATAGTAAACTAAACCGTGAGGATTCCCAGTGTGATAACCATGAATGGTCAATGTATGAGCACGTGGCACAAAGGTCTGAAGACCCGGGCACTCGGGAAGCTTCCTACCTGCCTGACTGGTGGTCACGGGGCGCCTGCCTAGTGCCGGAAGAAGAAAGCTGCCTGCAATGGGGCCTGTGCCTGCATATACGCCTTAGTTACAGGTTGACATAGACACCCCCCCACCCCCTATAAAGTTCCTAATTATGTAAAAAACATACATTGGGGGTGTTCTGAGAAGGTGATTGAATCTGGTCTGCTAGAGGGTAACATCAGAGTAGGGGACCCCCAGGAGCTTGTCACCACTTTTCCGAGTCCCCCAAGGCCGTATGATCATCACTCAGCGGCCTCCATCCGGACATAGGACATTTATCTTCTATCGGATGGATGAAGGAGGTTGATGCCAGTGTACAGGACACATAGGACCATGCCATAGGACGCCCCGGTGTAGACGGTGCCCTGTAACCCCCCTGCACATAGTTGAGGGCTTCATCGTGGAACTCTGGGAGCAGAAGACCTCTCCGGCAATCTCGGTGTACCTGTCACTAATCCGATTAATGTTTGATTTAGCCTGGAATGTAATAATCCCATTCAGCAGAGAGCCCTGTTGTGGGGTGTGAGGCGGAGGTTGGTGTGCATGACGCCGCAGCGGCGGGGCTGATAGATCCTGTGCCAGCATGGTGCCCGGTAAAGCTGCCGCGGGTGTTGTCAGACGTTCTAGCTCTTAGAATGGGCAGTTTGAGTTCCGGTCCAGGACTTGGAGCCACTGATTGCACATGGTTCATTTCTGCAGGCCGCATTAACCTGACATCCATGATTCCCGCGTCCCCCTCCCCCCCTCATGCTTGCAGCCAGCTGTATCATTGCGCAGAACAAGCCGCTGCTTTCCATTAGTCTAGATCCATCGCTTTATGGACTAGAAAAGGAAACTCAGAACTGCCGCCCATCTGACAACACAGGGATAAGAGCCGCATGTCTTACCCAGAATGCCTCCTTCATCGGCTCCATAGATCCGGTCACACCGTGGCCGGCTCTGGCTTGTAGTTCCAGCTTTCAGAAGTAGTTTGGCAAATGCATGTGACCGGCAGGACTGATACAACGGGCGACAATTGTAATCTAATGCAAGTCATGTCATCACAGGGACCGCCCGGACCTCAAGGACCCACTGGATTTCCAGGACCGAAGGGCCCCCCTGTAAGTAAAGAGCAGCGTCCGTGGTTTGGCCTCGGGGAAGAGATAGAAGGTGCAAAAAACGAGTATAAAGCACAGAGCATTGTAATAGAGCACAGAGCATTGTAATAAAGCACCGAGCATTGTAATAAAGCACAGAGCATTGTAATAAAGCACAGAGCATTGCAATAAAGCACAGAGCATTGCAATAAAGCACAGAGCATTGCAATAAAGCACAGAGCATTGCAATAAAGCACAGAGCATTGCAATAGAGCACAGAACATTGCAATAAAGCACAGAGCATTGCAATAGAGCACAGAGCATTGCAATAGAGCACAGAGCATTGCAATAGAGCACAGAGCATTGCAATAGAGCACAGAGCATTGCAATAGAGCACAGAGCATTGCAATAGAGCACAGAGCATTGCAATAGAGCACAGAGCATTGCAATAGAGCACAGAGCATTGCAATAGAGCACAGAGCATTGCAATAGAGCACAGAGCATTGCAATAGAGCACAGAGCATTGCAATAGAGCACAGAGCATTGCAATAGAGCACAGAGCATTGTAATAAAGCACAGAGCATTGTAATAGAGCACAGAGCATTGCAATAAAGCACAGAGCACTGTAATAAAGCACAGAGCACTGTAATAGAGCACAGAGCATTGTAATAGAGCACAGAGCATTGTAATAGAGCACAGAGCATTGTAATAGAGCACAGAGCATTGTAATAGAGCACAGAGCATTGTAATAGAGCACAGAGCATTGTAATAGAGCACAGAGCATTGTAATAGAGCACAGAGCATTGTAATAGAGCACAGAGCATTGTAATAGAGCACAGAGCACTGTAACAAAGCACAGAGCATTGTAACAAAGCACAGAGCATTGTAACAAAGCACAGAGCATTGTAATAAAGCACAGAACACTGTAACAAAGCACAGAGCATTGTAACAAAGCACAGAGCATTGTAATAAAGCATAGAGCACAGAGCATTGTAATAGAGCACAGAGCATTGTAATAGAGCACAGAAATTGTAATAGAGCACAGAGCATTGTAATAAAGCACAGAGCATTGTAATAAAGCACAGAGCATTGTAATAGAGCACAGAGCATTGTAATAGAGCACAGAGCATTGTAATAGAGCACAGAGCATTGTAATAGAGCACAGAGCATTGTAATAGAGCACAGAGCATTGTAATAAAGCACAGAGCATTGTAATAGAGCACAGAGCATTGTAATAGAGCACAGAGCATTGTAATAGAGCACAGAGCATTGTAACAAAGCACAGAGCACTGTAACAGAGCACAGAGCATTGTCATAAAGCACAGAGCACTGTAACAAAGCACAGAGCATTGTAATAGAGCACAGAGCATTGTAATAAAGCACAGAGCATTGTAATAAAGCACAGAGCATTGTAATAAAGCACAGAGCATTGCAATAAAGCACAGAGCATTGCAATAAAGCACAGAGCCTTGCAATAAAGCACAGAGCCTTGCAATAAAGCACAGAGCATTGCAATAAAGCACAGAGCATTGCAATAGAGCACAGAGCATTGCAATAGAGCACAGAGCATTGCAATAGAGCACAGAGCATTGCAATAGAGCACAGAGCATTGCAATAGTGCACAGAGCATTGTAATAAAGCACAGAGCATTGTAATAAAGCACAGAGCACTGTAATAAAGCACAGAGCACTGTAATAGAGCACAGAGCATTGTAATAGAGCACAGAGCATTGTAACAGAGCACAGAGCATTGTAACAAAGCACAGAGCACTGTAACAAAGCACAGAGCATTGTAACAAAGCACAGAGCATTGTAACAAAGCACAGAGCATTGTAATAAAGCACAGAGCACTGTAACAAAGCACAGAGCACTGTAACAAAGCACAGAGCATTGTAACAGAGCACAAAGCATTGTAATAGAGCACAGAACATTGTAATAGAGCACAGAGCATTGTAATAAAGCACAGAGCATTGTAATAAAGCACAGAGCATTGTAATAGAGCATTGTAGCAGAGCACAGAGCATTGTAATAGAGCACAGAGCATTGTAATAGAGCACAGAGCATTGTAATAGAGCACAGAGCATTGTAATAAAGCACAGACCATTGTAATAGAGCACAGACCATTGTAATAGAGCACAGACCATTGTAATAGAGCACAGAGCATTGTAATAAAGCACAGAGCATTGTAATAGAGCATTGTAACAGAGCATTGTAATAGAGCACAGAGCATTGTAATAGAGCACAGAGCATTGTAATAGAGCACAGAGCATTGTAATAGAGCACAGAGCATTGTAATAAAGCGCAGAGCATTGTAATAAAGCACAGAGCATTGTAATAGAGCACAGACCATTGTAATAGAGCACAGAGCATTGTAATAAAGCACAGAGAATTGTAATAGAGCATTGTAGCAGAGCACAGAGCATTGTAATAGAGCACAGAGCATTGTAATAGAGCACAGAGCATTGTAATAAAGCACAGAGCATTGTAATAAAGCACAGAGCATTGTAATAGAGCACAGAGCATTGTAATAGAGCACAGAGCATTGTAATAAAGCACAGAGCATTGTAATAGAGCACAGAGCATTGTAATAGAGCACAGAGCATTGTAATAGAGCACAGAGCATTGTAATAGAGCACAGAGCATTGTCATAAAGCACAGAGCACTGTAACAAAGCACAGAGCATTGTAACAAAGCACAGAGCATTGTAATAGAGCATTGTAACAGAGCATTGTAATAGAGCACAGAGCATTGTAATAGAGCACAGAGCATTGTAATAGAGCACAGAGCATTGTAATAAAGCACAGAGCATTGTAATAGAGCACAGAGCATTGTGATAGAGCACAGAGCATTGTAATAGAGCACAGAGCATTGTAATAGAGCACAGAGCATTGTCATAAAGCACAGAGCACTGTAACAAAGCACAGAGCATTGTAACAAAGCACAGAGCATTGTAATAGAGCATTGTAGCAGAGCACAGAGCATTGTAATAGAGCACAGAGCATTGTAATAAAGCACAGAGCATTGTAATAGAGCACAGACCATTGTAATAGAGCACAGAACATTGTAATAGAGCACAGAGCATTGTAATAGAGCACAGAGCATTGTAATAGAGCACAGAGCATTGTAATAGAGCACAGAGCATTGTAATAGAGCACAGAGCATTGTAATAGAGCACAGAGCATTGTAATAAAGCACAGACTATTGTAATAAAGCACAGAGCATTGTAATAAGGCGAGCCGCCGTACAACCCTTCAGCATGGCCTGCAAAGTAACTGGTTCTGACCGCCGTATTTCTTCCATTCCAGGGTCCACCAGGGAAAGACGGACTTCCCGGACACCCCGGCCAGAGAGGTGAAACTGTGAGTATATGGCACTGCTGTGCGTCGTCCTTACATCGGACTTCTGCTGGAGGTGTGATTGCTCCAGACCGTTCCCTGCAGATGAGGAGATGTCGCCCATTCATCTGCTGTAAGGCGTGTGCCTCCTCATCTACATGGAGGGATCTAAAGAAATCCCCCGACTTATTCCGGTGAAGTCAGAGTAACGATGATTTCCAGGGGCCCCACAGGAGGTACAATACCCACCACATCCCCTCCATGGTGCCCCTACAAGGTGACTTCTGGTGGGTGAATGTTTTCGGTGATGTGATGGGTGACTCTTCTTTGCTGCAGTGAATCTCAGACGTGGTCAGTCGATTTGCCCGGTCTATGGTAACGTTGGGCAGATTTTGGTTTGTCCACTGTTACCGTGCACTGAGGGAATCGTTTGCCGAGTTTGAGATTCACTTTGTGAATAGATTTGAACATTTCTGCAGCAATTCAGTCGTCTCCGGTTATCAGACGCGTGTGTCACTGCTCATCAGGGTCACTACGAGCTCCGAACACGCCGGATCCAGGGGCCAGATCCACTTACAGCTGCATATACAGCGACACCTGCACAGCATGGACACCCGCTGCCCCGGGCTGACGTGCTGCTCGCAGCCGCTGTCCACACAGATCTGTGCCGCCTGTGATGGCAGAGTCCTGGTGGTGGCGGATACAAGTTACCGCTGCTGAACTGCTCCATTCTAACATCGCATCATGCAAACAATATATATGCCCTACTGATTGCCCTTCCTAATCCACTGCTGCTCCGTGACCGCGCACGCTGCCGGAGACACGGAGAGGAAGCCGAAGATGACGTGTGGTCAGCCGAGCAAAGTGACCTCCATATGGTGCCATAAGGAAGGAGGGTCACAGGAGAATAATACAGGGGGTAACTCAGGATCACTAATGTATGTAAACAGTGACTGCACCAGCAGAATAGTGAGTGCAGCTCTGGAGTATAATACAGGAGGTAACTCAGGATCAGTAATGTATGCACACAGTGACTGCACCAGCAGAATAGTGAGTGCAGCTCTGGAGGATAATACAGGATGTAACTCAGGATCAGTAATGTATGTACACAGTGACTGCACTAGCAGAATAGTGAGTGCAGCTCTGGAGTATAATACAGGAGGTAACTCAGGATCAGTAATGTATGTACACAGTGACTGCACCCGCAGAATAGTGAGTGCAGCTCTGGAGTATAATACAGGAGGTAACTCAGGATCAGTAATGTATGCACACAGTGACTGCACCAGCAGAATAGTGAGTGCAGCTCTGGAGTGTAATACAGGATCAGTAATGTCTGTACACAGTGACTGCACCAGCAGAATAGTGAGTGCAGCTCTGGAGTATAATACAGGAGGTAACTCAGGATCAGTAATCTAATGAATGTACACAGTGACTGCACCCGCAGAATAGTGAGTGCAACTCTGGAGTATAATACAGGAGGTAACTCAGGATCAGTAATGTCTGTACACAGTGACTGCACCCGCAGAATAGTGAGTGCAACTCTGGAGTATAATACAGGAGGTAACTCAGGATCAGTAATGTATGTACACAGTGACTGCACCAGCAGAATAGTGAGTGCAGCTCTGGAGTATAATACAGGGGGTAACTCAGGATCACTAATGTATGTAAACAGTGACTGCACCAGCAGAATAGTGAGTGCAGCTCTGGAGTATAATACAGGATGTAACGCAGGATCAGTAATGTATGTACACAGTGACTGCACCAGCAGAATAATGAGTGCAGCTCTGGAGTATAATACAGGAGGTAACTCAGGATCAGTAATGTATATACACAGTGAGTGCACCAGCAGAATAGTGAGTGCGGCTCTGGAGTATAATACAGGAGGTAACTCAGGATCAGTAATGTATATACACAGTGACTGCACCAGCAGAATAGTGAGTGCAGCTCTGGAGTATAATACAGGAGGTAACTCAGGATCAGTAATGTATGTACACAGTGACTGCACCAGCAGAATAGTGAGTGCAGCTCTGGAGTATAATACAGGAGGTAACTCAGGATCAGTAATGTATATACACAGTGAGTGCACCAGCAGAATAGTGAGTGCGGCTCTGGAGTATAATACAGGAGGTAACTCAGGATCAGTAATGTAATGTGTGTACACAGTGACTGCACCAGCAGAATAGTGAGTGCGGCTCTGGAGTATAATACAGGAGGTAACTCAGGATCAGTAATGTATGTACACAGTGACTGCACCAGCAGAATAGTGAGCGCAGCTCTGTCGTATATAATAAAAGATTTTAATGTAAAATAAATGGAGTCCCTGTGTAAATGAAGTGTGTAGTGTGCAGGCTGCTCTTTAGCATTTCCTCGCTGTCTTCTCGGACACGGGTCAGTATATATCCGCCCTGTTCTGAGCTGTGTATGTGACATTGCACATTTAGTATCATGAATCCATAGTGACTATATATGACCCAGTATCCGGCAGGTAAGCTATAGGCGAGGTTTCGGGATTTCTTAGTCTGCCTGCTGCATGTAACAATACCTTTCCTCCATCTGCTGTTGTGTTTCCGGGGCTGTGGTAAGTGCGGCGCTTTCCCCCATCTTCTTGTTATTGGAGACAGTCCTGTTCCTTCTTGTGATCATGCTCCGCTCCTGCACATGTTGGAGCTGCTTAATATTCAGTATTAGAATTTGATGGATATGTTTTCTGTTGATTTTTTTTTTCTTCTCGAAATCTGGCTGACCGATGACCACGGGAGCGGACGTCCACCTACGTCTCTCTTCTACCCGATCTCACCTTGTTTATTCCCATTGACAGGGTTTCCAAGGAAAGACGGGTCCTCCGGGTCCCCCGGGTGTCGTCGGTCCCCAGGTACGTCAGTCCGGAGAGGCAGCAGCTGTCTGATAAAATCGACTTAATACGCCGCTGTAATTTCACACATCTCTCTGTAGCGGTGACATTCTGTGATCCCCGGCCAAGTCCTTCATCTCCGCACATTATCTGCTATCAGAAGGAATTCTGCAGAACAGGGATTCCTTATTCTCACATTCACTCTTACATATTAATAGATGAGGAATAAGATAGCTGTCACACGACATGAAGGACATGAAGTGCTAACATACGCCGTAGACGTCTACTCCGAACCTGCCCTAGTGCGAACGGCCTCCAATATCTATAACCTCTTCTAGGGTCCGACTGGAGAGACTGGTCCGATGGGTGAAAGAGGCCATCCAGGCCCTCCTGGTCCGCCCGGTGAGCAGGGATTACCCGGACTGGCTGGAAAAGAAGGATCAAAGGTGCGTTATTAATGCCTGTGCTTCTGCAGGAGAACCCCCCCCCCCCCCAAATAGCAGTGTAACCTCGCACATAAGCTGCCTAGCCGGAATCATCATCTAGCCGGGCGGCTTTCCACCCTTGTGTAGTGTCCGCACACTCGCTCCATTCGTGTGGATTACCAGACGTGGTCCGTGGACCACTGGTTATTGAATATATATTGTGTCTTTTCCAGGGAGACCCCGGCCCAGCAGGGCTGCCTGGTAAAGACGGACCTCCAGGTTTAAGAGGATTCAGCGGTGAACGAGGCCTGCCCGGTCCAATTGTGAGTAATAAATCAGCGGATTCTTCAGATATTCGACATCCACCGATGGCCACAATGTAACGGATGTGACCATGTTTTCTCCCCAGGGGGCTCTAGGATTGAA